>NW_011357650.1:0-5443 GCF_000735185.1 Notothenia coriiceps | reverse complement strand
GTGTGCCTTGGCAGTCACAAAAGTGTTGCGTTTATATTTTTGTTCAGTGTAGATAATACAAATTGTTCATTGTCACTGTTGTTCAGACCTACCTCATCATAGTGGCTTTTGGCGAAGAGCAAGGCACACAGCTCGCCGTACAGCGCTGCCTTGTTGGCCTGGTGGCCATGTTTGGCGAGTTTGTCCATGTAGGATTGAGCGAGCTTGAAGGTCTCCTCCCCCAGGTGGTACTTACAGTTGCCATTACGGACATGAAGGAGCCTGTTTAGACAACAGAGGAAACGTTAATAACAATCTCAGGTGTGACTGTCCAACCACCGATACAGAACAACCATTTTTGAGGAGACTTAACTTTCTGTCAGTGATCAACATTTTTTTTTTTTGTGGTAATGGCATTATTCAAACTCTTTTGACTTTATTGGGAATGTAATGGTGCGTTCACAACGGACGTGTTAACATTTGTTAAGGTCAATGCAAAGATAGAAGTATTCACGCCGGGTGAAGCAAATTATGCTAATTCTTAATGCTAGCTTGTAAAAGTCAATCAGCGGTGAGATTCTCCTCCGTTTTCACTGACATACTGATGGGTTGTTGGATATGGGCAATGGCAGCCAGGGCTCTACAGAATCTTACATTTGTACAGAAACCGGGCCAAATTGATGCTTATAAATGTATGTGTACAAACAATTTACTTTCTATGGTATAACAGATAAAATAGCTACTCCTTTTTTACATGCCATGAGTGTGGATGAACTACAACGGTAGCTTAGATTAGCCTGATCATTCCAATGTCCATTCAGAAAACAAGCATTTTAAAAGGGTCTGCAGGCACACCTGGCCAAAGCATTAATAAAGAGTTTTTACTCATTTGTATCATCATGTCGATTATTCGGCATCCTTTTGATATTTTTAGTGCAATTAAAACATGGCAAAATGTGTTAATTTTGGGTTCATAAGACTGTATTAAACACGATTTACGAACATATTGCATATTTCTTCTGCATTATTGATTTGGTGTCATGACATGAGACCATTACAATTTCAAGCCCACAAAAAAACTACTCCGTCAACTCTGGCGACCATAGGTTTTTTCACACTGACCTGACACAGCATTCTACAGCCCTGAAGCAGTGGAGGACTTCACTCTGGAGCGTGCACAGCTGCAGGCACGACAAAAACACTTTCTCTGCATCTCCATACCAGCCAGCATCCGACAAGAAGCCACCTAAAATCAGATTGGATTAATCAGATTAATAGAGCTGTCTAGGGTCAGAGGGAAATAGATTTAGCATCGAACTGGTGGGTAAAACATATTATCTTTTTTGAAAATACATAAATACAGATTCTATTCATAACAAATCTCCACCCCAACTGTGTGTAGAAGCAACATATCTGTAGAACCTTATGTAGGAGCTCATCCAAAGCGTTCTAACACCAACAAACATCCAGTTTAACTAAGGTTATATTACAGTGCGAGAAGATGTGAAACTGTCTTATCTGTGGAAAGCAGTTTCAAGCAACTGCTCAACAAGCGAGGATAAGAGGCTTGGCCTGGAGTACCTTTCTTGGATAAGAGCCAACAATTATTTCTGGTGTTGCACTTTTACATGCATGTTTTTGGGATGTGTGTCTAATCTATGTATGTCACAATACCAGAAATGTAGAAGTTCTACTTTGTTTTGTTTAAATACACTTTCTTCCTAAATGGCTTAACAGGTCATAATTCTATTTTCTTAACAATTTTCCATTTCCTTTAAAACGTGTTATTTAAACAACGATTATTTAATACGTTTGGGGGAAATCTAAACCTAATAAGATGACATTTGAACACATCACAATGACGTTATACTTTATCTTTGCCCAAAACTAATCTTCACTGAATGTCAATAGCCCCTTCTGTTTCTGCAAAAAGCTTAAATCCAATAATAACTAGCCATACTCTTTATGATTTCACATGGATTTGTGTTGGTTAAAATCGGATTGGTCATAGTGGGTTTATTGATGAAATAGTGACGTGTGTTGATGAGCAAAATGGAGATAGCCGACAGCAAACAGCATTTTTCAAGGAGATTTGAGCTCCAGGGCAAACAAGCCACATTTGTCTGCTTTTAGGACCGATAAAGATAATATAAATGTTAGCGTTTTTATCTGATTTTAACCCAATGAAAAGGACTTTTTTACATTACATGTCGTTTGTTAGACGCTTTTATCCAAAGCGACTTACATACGTACATTCCGTACTGTGGACAATCCCCACAGGAGCCATTTGGGGTGAAGTGTCTTGCCCAGGGACACAACGACATGCTGACTGCAGTGGGACTCGAACCTGCTATCCCCTAATTCGAAGTCCAGCACACTATCCACTGAGCCACAGCCTCCCTTAGTCCCAATCCCCTGTTACCTTTGGTACTTGTGTTACCTACTGTACCTGCAGTACTGTAGAACCAGTACCAGCATATTTTCAAAGTTTGGGCATTGACTTGGTGTGGAAATAACAGTTCTTGTGCCATCCCTAATCTATTCTACTAAATAGTACATCCATAGTAGTCTTACATGCAGTGGTGTAGTCCAGGGTATACGCAGGTATACGGCGTATACCCACTTATTTTTCAGACAGCATGGCGTATACCCACTTCTCAATCACCGCTGGTGCGCATTATTTAGTAGTGGCTCAATGTCATTTCATAGTACTGTGAAGACTCATGACACAAACCTACTCTGCCTCATATTGGCTAACTCTATGCCTTCGCTGGTTAGATTGGTCAGGTTTTCAGCGCGAGAACTGATGAAAAACCAATCAGAGGCAGAGTAGGGCGGGTCTTAATAAGGGAAAAAAACTGCATATAGACAAATGTTAATTTACTTTCAACTATTTGCCATTACAAAAATTGTATGAACTGTTAAAATGAAGCGAGCCATTCAGACTAAAATTTCCTTTTACAATAAATGTCCTTGTGGAACTACATCGGCCAGCAGCTCAGCTACAGATAGTGAGGCTAGAACACCGGAGCTGTTAGCTGATAGCCCTGTTATCATCAGCCCTGATATCAGCCCAACACCTGCGCTCCCTCCGTCCCCCTCATCCTTTGAAGAGGATGCTGACAGGGAAGGAGATGAAGACGACAATAACGGTGGGTGTCTCACTTCTATATTTTAAGATTTTTGTAACAAATCGTAGCTAGGTAGTCATATATACTTNATACATAATATATATCTGATTTGTGAACAATATTTGAGAGAAATGGTTATTTTGTGTATGTAGAAAATGTTTTAGATCTTTGAGTTCATCTCATGAACATTGTTCATGAGATGAACTCAAAGATCTAAAACATTTTCTACATACACAAAATAACCATTTCTCTCAAATATTGTTCACAAATCAGATATATATTATGTATCATTTAGAGCTGCACAATTTGGAAAGAAATGACTTAATGTGATTATACTGACTGATTTTGGTATTTCGATTATAATAAGCATTATTTAAGGAAACAGTATAATTGAAAATACATTAAAATAATATATTTTTAAGTGGTTTTGTAGTTTCTAGTTTTTTGAAAAGGAGTATTTTTTAGGACAAGTATTTATGAATTCGTTTGAATGTGTTAAACCTGCAGAATACTGTTGTAGTCTAGGATATCTCTGCTGCACCACAACTTAAAGAGGCCCTATTGTGCTTTTTGTGGTTGTCCCTTTCCTGTAGTGCGTTATATATTTTGTTGTGCATGTAAATGGTTTGCAAAGGCTAAAATCCCTGTGTTCCCTACCGAGGGAGTTTCTCTCCCGCACACACACACGCACACACACACACATTGCCATTTCGATATATAAATAAAATGACAATTAGTTGTGCAGCCCTTATATTATTGACACTAAAGGAACTGTTTCGTAGTGTCAGTTTAATGATTTCAATTGACTTACTACATGTCTTTCCTGATTTTTCCAGGCATACCGGTGGTGTATAGAGGCCATGAAGGAAATCACTCCAGGGCTGCCTGTCAAAGTAGTGGTTGATGTCCTCCGGCAAGCTTCTAAGGTTTGTTGTGTTTGTTTAGATTACAAGTTTCTATTGAGTTAGTATTTGGGTTGCTGTGTTTTTGCAGAGAGCAGCTTTCTTCATAGTGTAACGTTTGTCTTTCCGCTGCAGGCCTGTGTGGTGAAGAGAGAGTTCAGGAAAGCCGAGCAGCTGATCAAACATGCAGTGTTTCTAGCGAGGTAACCTGCTGCGTCCTCTAAAGCCTAAACATTATTATTTTCATTTGTTATCATTGATCCTGACTGAATGTTTTGTGTCCTGCAGAGAACATTTTGGCCACAAGCACCCCAAATACTCCGACACGCTTCTAGATTACGGATTTTACTTATTAAACGTAGACAACATATGCCAATCAGTTGCTATATACCAGGTACGTGGGAGGATTAGCAACATGAATGTGTGCATGTTTGCGTGTTATCTATGTTTAATAAATGCCCTTTCTTTTTGTGCAAATCCCAGACGGCGCTGGACATCCGACAGTCTGTGTTCGGGGGGAAGAACATCCACGTTGCCACCGCCCATGAAGACCTTGCCTACTCCTCATATGTGCACCAGTATAGCTCTGGGAAATTTGACAACGCACTGTGAGTACAATAAATCTTACAATAAATCTTACAATAAATCTTACAATCTCACAACTGTTTCTAAGCCAGCTCATTACATTATACATTAGCTCCCTTAGAAATGTAGCACTTGGGTATTACACATACTGTGCTGCTCTGTTTTAAACTCACTGTACGCTATGTATGTTGTGTTGCTTCGTGCTTTGGCAAGTGCCCTCATTGTGTATATCAAAAAGCAATGATCATTTGAATGTGGGGTGTAACAAAGCAGGGTTTCCGTTAGCCGGTAATTACCGGTTTTTAGCTGGTGAAATGTATTAAAAACCGGTAAATTCAAAATGTCCGGTAATAATTAGGGATGTTCCGATCGATTGGCCGCCGATCATTATCGGCCGATATTCACTCTTAATAGTTTGATCGGTGCTCTCTATAAAGGCCGATCAGGAGAGCTGGATCTGATCGATATGGACATAAACGCGAGTGAAGTGTAACCAGACGAGAGAGAGATCAGATCAGCTGCTGCATAACCACCTGAAGCCCCGCCCACTGTTTAGCGCGTTGCATGAGAAACTGATGGTCTGTCAGGAGAGAGAGGGAGGGAGAGAGGAAAAGAGAGGGTCCGTTTCTCCCGTGTTATTAATTATTCAAAGTTAATGTTTAGTTTGTTTGAATGTAGGCCTAATAATGATGTTGTTCGTGGAATCATTTATTGAAAAATGAATCTGAACTTTTCGATCTGTTACGATTTTATAAACTGAAGCAATATAAAAATGACTCCCATTAACTGAGTTTTAAACATCAGCATATCCGGTCCTAGTCCAGTAATTACCTGCCAACGGAAACT
>NW_011357649.1:0-1703 GCF_000735185.1 Notothenia coriiceps | reverse complement strand
CCTCCCGATTTTCGCGGGAGACTCCCGATTTCATTGCCCTCTCCCGGTTTCCTCCCGGGGTCATATTTCTCCCGCATTTCTCCCGATTTCTGACAAAATCTGATTTTTACTCAGGACTGTTTCCACTTGGACTTTAATACAGCTACACCATTGTTTGGTTTCCATGGTAACACGTGTCTTTAGTAGCGCGCGCAACTCAAAGTCTGAGAGGGTGAGGCAGATAGTCACAGAAAACAGAACAAGAACCTTTACGAACTACTCTACTCTCTGCTCATTCCTTTCCTGTACAGGTCCAGCCCACACATATGCTCCATCAGTGTAATATGGGTGTAAGGACAGTGTAATTACGATATAATATGGGGGGTTATGTTGGTGTTGCATGGGTGTAATATAGGTCTAATAACATCGTAACATTGTGTTTGATATGGGTGTCATCATGATGTAACATAGGTGTAATAACACGGTAATTACGATATAATATGGGGTGTAATTAATTTGACAAAATCTTAAATACCCATTTAAGGGTTAAAATACAAACACAGACAGATACAACACACACAAAAAAACAGCCAAGACGACCAAGTTGTCTAAAAATCTTCTACTTTATTCAATAAGATAAATGTTTTTGTAAAACATTCAATAAAAAATGATCTTAATTTATTGCTCATCGTCATCTTTACACTAGGACTTGATCTGATGCATAATATTGTTTCCAGAGCACTCTCACAAGGATTATGTTGCTAGATATTTAGACAAGATTTTATGCTGTTGTTATAATAATAGTAATAACTTACATACGTTCAGATTATATAAAAACAAACCATACAAGTTACAGATGCCGAAAACAAAAAAACAGAGAAGGGACAGGCGGACTCAGGAATCCTCTCACGTACTTTTGGAGTTTCTGCGGACAGCATTCATTGCTTTCCCAAAGAAGTTCTAAACTAAAATCATGTTGGAAGAAGGAAGAAAGTCAAACGAAGCTCGGGAAAACCTTCTTTGTACTTTGAAAGCAGTTTTTAAAGGTCCCCCCTATACAGTACATGCATTTATGATGAAATAACAAGACTATATTCAACGTTTAGTGTCATTCTGCCAACTAGCTAACACACTTTCCAACAACTAAACTGTTCAATTCAATAAAACATAATGTCCGAACCAAGGGGAGGTTTGCAGTGAACCATGGAGTCTTTACAATGGCTCCAGTTAGAGTTGATGTGTTGCATATATGCTTGTTGTTGTACTGGAAATCTTTCATTTAAAGCGTTTTACATTTCCCAAATAATATCTGAAATGAATCTGAAACATGTCAGTGTGTCGGGTGACGTGTTTTACAGAAAGGAAGTGCGTAGATTAGAGGGATTTTTGATAAAACAAAGTGTTTAAATTAACAAAAGAGGAGTATTAAATGTTGCCGGTTACATATTAAAGTCTTCCGAGGGCCGACAGCCTTTAGGGAACGGGGTCGTGTTGAAGAAGTTATATAATGAGACTCATTACAGTACTGAGACGATGTGAGGCTCCCCTGTCCCGAGTCATTTCGAGAATCCCACATCCTTGCCACTCCTCCTCTCATACACACTCTCAATAACCTGTGTGTGTGTGTGTGTGTGTGTGTGTGTGTGTGTGTGTGTGTGTGTGTGTGTGCGTCCTCAGGACTATCTGTGTGTGTGTGACATAGACGCATGTGTGTGCATGTACAG
>NW_011357648.1:0-5610 GCF_000735185.1 Notothenia coriiceps | reverse complement strand
GGGAAGGGGGGTGTCCAGTGCCTTGCTCAAGGGCACCACGGAAGGGACAAGGAGGTGAACTGGGACCTCTTCAAGTAGCAGTCCACACTCCATATTTAGGTCTGTTCGGGGACTTGAACCGGCAACCCTCCAACTCACAGTCCAAGCCCCTACTGACTGTGCCACTGCCGGATTTGAGTGAATATGTAGTGTATCATGTTGGTGGTGTTATTTGTTAAAGTGACCCTATTGTGCTCACTTTAAGGTTTCATATATGTATTTAGTGGCTCTACTGTGACATGTTTCCATGCTTTAATGTTCTCATACTGCCTGTGTTGCAGCACCTCTTTTCACCCTCTGCCAATAGAAGCACGAGTGTGACAACCGCTTTTCCACTAGAACCTGTGGAAAAGCGCCATTTGATGTCACTATGTTTTGGAAGTAAATAAGGGAGTCCCATGGAGGCGTTTCAGGCAGGGGGGGCGGTGGGAGTGTGTGGGAGAGAAACTCCCTCTGGATGGAACACAGGGATTTTAGCCTATGCAGACCTTCAACATGCATTAAACCCTATATCACTCAACGGGAAAGGGAAACCCAAAAGCTTAATAGGGCTCCTTTAAATGTTGCTGTGTTTGTTCTGATTTATTACAGAAGGCCTCTCTGGATGACTCAGTACCTAGACACGCCCTGAATGAACTCACCAAGGTGGCCAGCTTTACAGCCACAACGATTCTAAAGATGGAGCGACTGTCCAGGAAACATAGACAAGCAGACAGTTCCTGGAAGCCAAAGCCCACAACAGAATGGCAGCGTTTGACAGACTGAAAAATAAATGATAAATTAGATGAGGATGTGATAAGCCACTGTTCGAAGCAGTGAAAGTGAAAAGTTGCAGGTCTACTTAATACTTACTTTTATTTCAGAATTGCTTGTAGCCTACTTTAGGCTACTGTATTTTATTTTGTATGTGTCTTATTTAATGAACCCCAGTAGGTTAGCAAATACAGTTTCTATAAAAACACTACATCTTTCTTGATTGATTATGTACATTTAGAGGTTGAAGACATTTCTTTACATATTTGTTATTCATAATCAGTCATAAACATGTTCCAGCAATGCACATAATAACATTAAAAGCATCTTCAAAATCTTTCACAAGAGAAAAAAAAGCAATTATGTTGTTGTAATGGTGAAATGTTATTTATTATACATTGTATAGTCCACTTAGGTTTCATAACGACACGGATATCATTTAGTTTGTGTAACAATCATTTAACAAAGGTAAGGAAACAGTTGGTAGATATTTTGTTGAATATTCTTCGATTCAGTCCTTTTTAAAAACGTTAGGTTTCATAATGTCTGGGAATTTCTCGGTCTCTTAATGTGTTCATTGCTAAAAATTAATAATTGTGTTTTAATAAAATAGCAGCTCTCCTTAGCGGAAAACCAGTGGCGGAATCCGTCTAACTTTACTGTGCTTTTTGTTTTGATCCAACGCACAAAGGGTCCCGGGTTGAAAACATGTTCAGCATTTATCGTTCCGCTTTCTAAAGCCTGCCGTAACAAGCTCTTCGACTGCAGAGGTTACTGGTAAATATTAATTTTGTGATTATCTAATTACGAGAAGGTTTCAAATGTAGAAAAAGTCATCCATTAAGAATACTGTATTATTATTTGTTAATATGATGTATGATGCTTATTATGTGTATACTTATTAATATATTTAATGTTTACTATCAGTCTTTATTTTTATAATGTAGTTCCGTTCATTTTTCTTTCAAACTAAAATACTTCATTTCCCATCGTGCACCTCGCAGGGCGGAGTGGGTTTTCTTCCTTGTCAAGATGGCGGCTCCTCTGACACTACTTTTGATTGTAGCTGTTACTATCCGTGCAGCCCTGTACAGATCCAGTTTAGCGGACCTAATTTCGGAAAGAGTGGAGGTGGTGTCTCCGCTGACAGCCTGGAAGAGAGGTAAGCGGGCTTTAGCGCCATTTTGAGGTGTAATTCTCTCGCTGAGACCCCGCTCTGGTAGCCTCCTCTCCTCGGCGCTGCTAGCTGGTGATTGAGTGAAGCCAGTAACCGGTTTAGCTACCAAGAAGCAGTATCTCCCGTTCATATTCAGAAACCCCTCTTAGACGGGAATATAAGAGCTTCCACTTTTTAATGGACATTCTTCATTATATTCACTGGTTCAAAGATGATGGTGCAAGAGATGAGAGGTGGAAAACCATCCTCATTTTAAAGTATACTTCACTCCAATATTTGCATTTTGAAAGGCTTCAACTGTCTGTCTGTAATATAGATCTTAAGAAACTACTGTAGATGTTGCTGTGTGTGCAATGTGCATTCATGAAAGCTGCCAGAAGCACCCCGTTTGTAATAAGATATTACATGCAACATTTATATTTTAAATAACAAAAGTGCTTTATTCATAGCACCTTACATACAGGGGTTTAGTTCAAAGTGCATACTAAATAAGTGCGATACCACCAAGCAATCAAGTGTACAACAGATTAAAAACAGGCAGCAAAAAGCAAGAGCAGGTTCATTAAAAGCAATAGAATATACAAAAATCTAATTGAAAATCAGGGCTCCAAATTATTAAAGGCCTCATTCTCATTTTAGCTATAGTAGCAGATTTCTTATTTGTGGTTTATCGGTGCATTGTTTTTAAAGATTAGGAGGAGAGCATCAGTCCTATCTACTTGAAATGAATGCATGTATACATTATTTGGCATCTTGTTAGTAAAGGAACAGCAGTACTTTAGCAATATTTCACAAAGGAAATATTGCACTAAAGAAACCTTCTTCATTATGGATCTGATAAAGATAATCAGATCAACAAACATGCAGCCTGGGAATATGGACTGTCTTGACTTGATGTGAGGAAGGGATTGCTTACATATTTTGGCATCTGTTTTGTTTATTTACATTTAAATGCACATATACGTATATCTATACATATCTAGCGTTTTGGCCTGTACAGCTGTTGTGGTCCCTTCATGAATAGTTTATTAGGCCTCTGTAACAGGATGTTGCATCACTGTAGAAGGGCTGTGCAGCTGAATCTATCAGAGAGAAGAGACCGTATGAGGAAAGTATCTTTTGGTGTGCTTTATTTCTCTGTTGTGTTTGTTTGCAGTTGTTGAAGGTTTGGCTCTGCTTGACTTGGGAGTCTCGCCGTACTCTGGAGATGTTTTCCATGAGGTGAGAGATACACACGTATACTTATTTATAAATTGGTTTACTTGTTTAATTGTATGCTCTTCAAAATGTAAGAAAATAGTAAAAATGTCCACCCTAGCCTGTGCTCTGTCCTAACTGTCCTTTTCTTTTCTCTTCAGACCCCACTCATTATTTACCTCTTTCACTTTTTGGTGGACTATGCAGAGATAACATTTATGGTGAGTGAAAAACAAATAATCTATTTTTTTCTCGGTAGCTTTATGTGTTTAAAAGCCAAGATCTAGGAAGGACGCGTATGGCGCAGTGGGTAGGGCATTGGTGTTCGGATCAAGGGGAGCACAGGTTCAGACCCCACTGCAGTCAACATGTCGTTGTGTCCCTGGGCAAGTCACTTCACCCCAAATTGCTCCTGTGGGGATTGGCCACAGTATTGAGTATGTAAGTCGCTTTGGATAAAAGCGTCTAACAAGCAACATGTAATGTCTATTTCGGACTCAGTATGAATATCAATGAACTCTCCTCTATTTCTATCTCTTTCGCTTTTTTGTTTGTGTAATTTCTTTTTTAGCAGTCAGCAATATATTTTAACTCAAACTGCTCTTTCTGCCTCAAATAATTTGAAAAGGAAAAACATGGGTAATTCTACCTTCGCCATGAAGGAGGTTATGTTTTGAGTCCATTTTGTCTGTGTCAGCAGGATTACAGAAAAATGCCTTGCTCAATTTCCATGAAACTTTGTGGAATCTTTCACATGGGCAAAGAAAAAACCCATTTGTTTTTTGGATATCTGTAAAACAGGCCCGATACTATTTAAGTTTCATTAATATTAACATTGTGAGATGAGGCATTTTTGCTGCTTTCATGTTGTGTTGGAATAACTTGTAAAACGAGTTCCTGAGTCTGCAAATGTATCCAAATTGTCCCTAAAGTCGACACAACAAAGATATTAATCGTTTAGTTTTTTTGAGCAATGAACGTAAGCACATTGTCTTAGCAGCGTCTACGTTATTTTCACTTTAAGACTTAGAGCTCATGAACACATCAGAATAATAAAAAAAAGAGTTAACGGGACAATCCAGGAAGCAAATGAATGCACCATTGGCCTTAATTCACAGCTGATCATTCTGTCTTTCTGCCTCTGCAGTTGGCAGATGTGATCACTGCTGTGGCTCTCTACCTGGCAGTGAAGGAGTACAACAAGCAAGTGGTAAGAAAACAGAAATGTCTTCAAAAATACATTAGAAAAATAATAAAGAATACAGAATTAATGTGAAATTAAATAAAAATAGTATGGTTTGTCAAAACTGATTTTATCTTCTGAATGTTATTCTTATTATGTATTTATTAAACAAGGACCATGTATGAAAATACATTAATCTCAAAAAGAGAAGAGAGGATTTGTGTCAGATGTAGCTATTAGCTTATATCCATCTTCAGTCCCTGACCAATGTGTAATTACTGATTTCAAAAACATTGTCAGCCCTGCTAATAACTAACACAGATATGTTACAAATATCATCTTGTTTCACTGCTACATGGCTTGTTATTTATGAATTGATCGTACTGAAACTTTGATATGCAGTATGTTGTTTGGTGTTTATGGGGTATTTTCTTTAACATATTTGATGCACTGTTTCAGTTCAGAAAGCAGAAATATGCCTTGGAGGCCGATCGCTATCCCCTCGACTGTCTGGAGCTCATCAGAAGCCCCAAAGAAATGTTCTACATCCCTCTGAAGGTCGCTATGTTGTAAGTACCACACACCAACTAACAAACTACACATCTACCGAAGCAGAAAACACCAGATATGTCAGATATCAGATTATGTCTGTAGAGGTGGTCACATGTCAGATCAGGTGGTTATGAAACAAGTTATTGTCATTGGTAAATTGTATTTATTTAAAGGATGCCCATTAGCTGAGGGAGCCAACCATGTTCAGCTCTGGAAGAAAATAAGAGACCACTGCAGCATTATTAGTTTATCTGTTTACTATTTATTGGTATAACTTAAAACATTTTAATTCTATTTTAGAAGCTACTGTCAACATGTCTCTGTGTTGGAATGCAACAGTCAGTGGAATGGAATGTCTGCCATACATATAGAGTTGAGATTTAAGAATGATTTTCTCCAGAACTTTATATACTATTAAGAAGAATACTAATGCACATGTGATGTTTAAAAGGATGATGAAGCAACATTCAAATATTAAACCGGCTACAGTTATCTCTCCTACCTTTCAGTCCGTCATCTAGATCAGTGGTTCCCAAACTTTTTGGGCCCAAGGCACACCAAAGGACAAGTAAAAATCTCAAGGCACACCTACCCTAAAATAGCCCTTATAACACGTGTTATCACTCATATCATGTAAAATATCTGTAAATGTGCATACTTATTTACTAATGGCAAATAAAATGTGACAAAGACAACTATATTACTCATG
>NW_011357647.1:14676-19148 GCF_000735185.1 Notothenia coriiceps | reverse complement strand
TGAAAAATCTTGGTGGCTCTCTTCTCATGTTGTTACAGTTGTCTTGGTTACAGTTCTCCAGTTGTTTTTTTTGCCATTTCCACATCTTTAGAAAATATTAAATAATTGAAGTGAAATCAACCTCTTCTCTGGAGAACAAACTTTGATTTCTCTGTCTTGTGAGTTTGCAGTCTTGCAGTTTTGCTCCTCCACCTGTAACATCACTGCCCCTCCACCTGCCATACAGTAGGTTACTAACAAGATTACTTATATAATACAGTGATAGAATACATGTTTAGTATGCTTACTTATATAAAACAGTAGTATTAAACTTACCTTGTGTTTTCACTCTCACTTAAGTCCCTCTCCCTTTGCCATCAATCCAAAATCAGCTGAGCTGCAACATTATACAGACAGGTAATAATCAACATAATCACAAGGACACAATATGGCTCTGCTAAAAACACTCACTCTTACACGCACCAAAGTTATATTTATCTAATATTTAACTCCCTCCACCCCCGCGTACAATCCCGTTTAGAAGCCCCTCTTCTCTAATTCAACAACGTTGGACGAAATGACATTAAGAGAACGGAATTTACAATTAAAAGGCTGTTCAATGTGTGTTGCTAACTTGATCCGGTATCCTAGCTTTATCTGTTATCTGTAAACGTTCCCTAAATCTACTAATTTAGGGATAATCCACTGACATCCTTTAATACACATGTTAATTTGAATCAGATGTACTGATAATATCCGCAATATAAATCTTTAAACTTCTTCTTACCTTTAAAAGTCCGTCACGAACGGTCTATTATGCTGCAACTCTACAGCTCTGCTAGCCTTGGCGCTAACTTCCGGGGAACGATTGAGAGGCTCCACGATCCGCCATTGCTGTAAAAAAGTGGTCCATTGGAGTGAACGGAGATGACGTAACTCTCAGTCTATACGGCGGTGGTTTGGTGGTTTCTATGCAACGCGGAGTGTTGCATTCATGCTCTGTACTAGTGTATGAATTTGGCTACGGGAGGCTGGGCCACTCGGGAGTTGGTTCTGGGCCGCATCTGGCCCGCGGGCCGCCATTTGACTAGGCCTGCAGTAGAGGCACACAATCAGGAAAATATTTTGTATCCTGTAAAGCAGTTACATGTAATCCGTTACCAATGGTGAAACATGCTCCCCATTGATATCAGAACAGCCTAAAGTCTACACATCTTCTGTTAAAGACTGAAAACCCAAATATCTCCAGCTTGGCCGGATGTTTTGTTAAAAGTAACAATGCCCAGAGTTTCAGTTAGCCTCAGATCCTGTGGTCCATTGGCCTGGCGTCTGACTAGAGTTGTTTCTCGCAATTCTGACCGACTAAAAGAACAAGCCCTGAGTAATTACTAGTGGCTTGTTGTCAGGTCATGTAGTCAATTTAAAAGATCAATGCCAAAAATTGTAAGGATGCTTCTTCTGATCCAAGTCCTCATCGTCCCTCGGGCCAGCAGAGTCCTGTGTTCCTGATGTATGACTTTTTTAGTTTCGAGCAGATAGGATATTAGGAAACTGAAGCCTTCTGGAAGTAAAGGATGTCATTAGTCTCTGTGTAGGACTCAATCTTTCTGTTTTGGTGAAGAATATTATTTCTACAAGTTGTATACAGCTCTAAGTGACACCTTGTTTGTGAGAATGTGCTCTCCTTGACCCGGCCTGCTGTAATCCCTCATGGCTGACAGCTGAGTTCAGACAGCTGATTCTGGGGCAGAGCTCTCGGGCCTCCTCGCTCACAGCTAAAAGCCATCATCTCTTCAATCCTCACCTCAAAGCAATCTATCCAGCCTCCAAAAGCCCCCTCCCCCTTTGGATGTGTGTGTTTGTGCCTTTCTATCTGTCTGTCTCTCAATCTCTGCACATGAATGCTTCTCCCTCTTTCATCTAGCTGTCTTCTTACTTCTCTCTCTATGTAGTCTTTCCCTTTCTCCACCTCGGGGTGACTCTTATTTGGCTTTGGATGATCACTCTCTTTTACTCTCTCTCTCTCATTCATCATCCCCTGCAGACTGCAGTAGTACACTTTGTGTTTTTCTTCTCATCAAGACGAATATGCGAACCAGGCCAAATGCTGAAATATATGCGGTGATATCACCCTCAACGTGTTGAATGGGCAATTTTTTACGTGATTATAGAATTTCTTTAAATTATTATGATGACATTTTCGCAAATGGGCTGCACTCTGTGTTGTTTTCAGCACATTCATCTCATGAATCATGGGCTTCCAAGCTTTGCAACTCTAACTTTTTAGTGAGATATATATAGAATGTAAATGTCAAAGTATTGCAAAACAAGACAAAGAGACTACAACAGCTAGCTAGCAGCTAAATGCAATCTAATATACTCACACAGGCAGTCCATTTTGATGTCTAGAAGGTGTGATGTTTCAGTGTTCACCATCTTTCTATTGCTAATTAGCGCTAAAGCCAAAGGGCAGCTGAGGCTGAGGGGAATGTAAGTCGTTTTCGGGGGGTTTGCGGTCATAGATCAAAATAATTCTGAACTGATGGCAGCGTGCCAAATCTTTAATTTAAAAAAGTCTTATTCATCCTGTTAGAAAGTGCACACGTTAATGTGATACTTTGATACATGTATTTGTTGATATTATTAAACATTTGTAACTTCTGTATGTGGCGACAGTGTTTTTTTCCTCCCGTTTCTCTCACCATTCTATGGCGGTAATGTATTTTACTTGTTGGCCTCGTGTAGAGCATCAAGCTAGCAGTAAGTCGTTGTGGATATGTTTGATTTGTGCATGAGTATTCATTTGATTGTGTAAAGTCAATTGTTACAGACAGCTTGAATAAATCCTCATTACTGGGAAACTCTATTTTCGTGTTCTCGAATTGGGAAACACACATCCATATCATACCAACTCTAACAACCTGATTTGCTGAAGACCCCTCTCCTTTATACATCATGCCTGGAACATAGAATACTGTACTAAAACATCAACATTATTTCAGTGCTAACTCTCACATTTCACTCAAACCAATGATGGTGCTAGTGTAGCTGAGTCAGTGGAATCAGGACTTCTGATCAAAGACTCCTGGTGAGATTCAGCTTGTCTCTGACAACATAGAAATGGATAAGAAAGTGTAAACCTATAGCCTCGGCTTCAGACACAATATATAGCTGTCTTCCTTCCATTTGAAGTTATTAGCATGACTAAAAACTTGATTTTTGAAAGAGCTTTGTTGTGTAAAATGAAACCAACATTTTCAGAACAAACCCAAATACAGTACATTCTCATGCAAATAGTATATCTTCTTTCTAAAAAAAGGATTGTAAAACTACATGTTGTTGAGGATAATAGTGTGGACTTCTCGACTTAAGGTTTCGATAGAGGCAAGGTCAACGTCTACAGAGACTTAAGCTGAACCACCATGTCTAAATGAAGGACTTTAATTGGGAGTTTGAAGAAAAGGTCAGCGGTGGGTAAAACAGAAGGGTCAGCCATCTCCAACTGCAATCTCTGCTCAATCACTTTAGGTCTGAGAGAGATGAGTAAAGCTTCTCTCTTCTCTGCCGCAGAGTTATATACAAGCGTGATGGTGGAAGACTTAATTTAAGTTTGCTACCGCTAAAGCCATGGCTGAGGAAGGTCACATCCATCTTTTCTTTATTTAACCTTTATTTAATGCTTGGAAAACAGTGATTGATGGCATTGTGTGCTCTGCAAGTGCTCAGATCACAAACATGAGGAGAAACACAAACAAGATGGAGCAAACAACTTTTGAGTTCTAGACAAACATTAATTATCTTTTAAAAAATAGAGGAAAAAAACTGGAATTGTTGAGTACACACATTGAAGACATATTGATCCATTTTCATGAAACATCCGTCCATTTGCTAACATTGGAGTAAATTAAATCTAAGTAGCTTGTATGTGCCAAAGAGAAATTATTTCAAATAAATAAGCACTAAGGAAAAAAGCTTTGAATTGGAGGGAGGTGCATGCCCAGCTAGCGGGGAACGTTCTCACAACTTTGGCTAACGTTACCTATTGGTTCTAACAAGGTTTTAAAGAAACGTTTTAATCTGATGTTCAAAGAACCTTTTTAGGATGTTTATTTCTTCAAATAATGTTCCTATAAGGTTTAAGGTTAACTAAGACATAACGTTTTAACTGCAACATTCAGAGGATGTTTTGAGGATGTTATTAAGGCCTGAGATGACAGAAAGTTTTTTTATAAAACGTTCCTTTAATGTGATATGTTAACAAATGTGGAACGTTTTGCCCGCAACATTCTAAGGACGTGTTTTGAACGTTGTTGGGTAACACATTAAAGATGTTATTTATAAAACGTTCCCTCAATGTTACATGATAACAAATGAAGAACATTTTCAAAGCAACATTCTGAAAATGTTTTCAGGATGTTATTGAGGCCTGAGATGAGAGAAAGGGTTGTATAAAATGTTCACTCAATGTTACATGATAACAAATGAAGAACATT
>NW_011357647.1:4270-11831 GCF_000735185.1 Notothenia coriiceps | reverse complement strand
GTTCTGGGAACCAAAATAAAAGCTTCTGCTGAAAACGTTTTAAGAATAGTAGGGCATAATGTTCTAACAATGTTATCAAAAACACTTTAGGAAGGTTATCACCAAACATTTTAAAAATGTTTTAAGAGAATGTTATCCTACCTTTCAGAAGCACATTCTGGGAACCAAAATAAAAGCTTCTGGTGAAAACGTTTTAAGAACAGTAGGGCATAATGTTCTAACAATGTTTTCAAAAACATTTTAAGAAGGTTATCACCTAACATTTTAAGAATGTTTTCAGAGAGCGTTATCCTACCTTTCAGAAGAACATTCTGGGAACCAAACAAAAACTTCCCGCTGAAAACGTTTTAAGAATAGGAGGGCATAATGTTCTAACAATGTTATCACCAAACATTTTAAGAATGTTTTTAGAGAATGTTATCCTACCTTTCAGAAGAACGTTCTGGGAACCAAACAAAAACTTCCCGCTGAAAACCTTCCTAGAACAATGATTGTAACATTCTAAGGATGTTTTTAGAACCAAACATTTCTAGCAGTGTGGGCTCAAGAGGACATGGAAAGTCGAGTTGACAGAATTTACACATTGGTGGCATGGCAAATAGACAATACCAAGAACATTAAAGGGGCCCTATTATGCTCCTCTTCAGATTGATACAGCATGTATGCCTCTACTGTGACATGTCTCCATGCTTTAATGTTCGAAAGGTATTTTTTTTTGTATCCTACTGCCTGTGCTGCAGCACCTCTTTTCACCCTCTGTCTGAAACCAGAGCCCAGATGTCCCGCCCCTTAGCCTATCACGTACAATGTGTTGGAGCGCTAGTCAATAAAAGCACAAGTGTTACATATTACAGGTGTTATTCTTTGTCTAGTTCTTTTGTGGTGAAAGGTGATATATTAGTGGACAAGGCATGCGCTGCCTTTGTCAAGTTGAAAGGCATAAAAAAAAACTGCCGTCTTACAAATACGGCAGAGAACTTACGTTTTTTAGCACACTTTACTTATCGAGAGTAAACACTGCATTTATTGGGGCCTACTTCTGTATTATGTGTATATCATAATAAAGAATCATGTCACACAATGCAGCAGTGTGTCTCATTTGTGTGTATTTAATAGCCTTTGTAAAACAATGAAGCTATATGGCACAGAGGAATAAGATACAGTATATCTTGGCTTTGGCTGCACCCACAATAATTGTTAGGAGGAACAGTTGTTGTACATGTGATTTTTATGACTTATCCATAAACACTTAGCCTCCAGCCTATCCATGAGCCTTAGGAGCTCTAGATTCTCGTTATCTTCGCACAGCGGTTCTTGATTTGGTAATGTCACTTAACGTGATTGGACATGAGGTACATTTCCCTCACTGTTTAACTCTCACAAGTATTATTGTCCTTGTGGGCCAGCAAACTCTGCCCAGTGTCTGAACACATAAAACAGCATTGTTCTCAAGAGAAGGATAACAAAATATATTTAGAAGGGCAAGAGAATATAAAACGACCTCACAGGTTAACACACTGGTTCGTCTCCAAGGTCCAGTGTAGGAAAAAGCCAACAGAAACGGAAGAATGGGACAATATCCACGGTATACTGTATAATGTTCTTATTATCAGGCTGGTGTTATTGGGCTTCTAATTCTTTTATTTTTCCATGGGGTTCATTTAGCCCATTGTTCTGCTGCTGAATGGGATACACAATAAACACATGTGCTTATAATGGAAAGCTTTTGTCCCTCTGTCTCTTTCCCTGTGTCTTTGTGTCGCTCAAGGTCAACCAACGCTTGGCAGAGGCTGCTCACATGCCCTGCTGCTCAGTGCCCATCAGAATGTAAGTGGGTTTCTGAGAAGGAGGGGGGGTGGGTGAGATTATTGATGCAGCGGACTGACAAATCTAAAAATATGAAACCGGGATGGGCCAAGAGGGGTACATAATCTAGTAGAAAAACCAATTTTCTGAACAAATAAACTCAGATTTTAAAAAACAAAACGTATCTGGAGGCATGCGAGTGGTCAAATTTGCTAAAAGTACTACTATCCTGGAAATAAATATGAATAAATTGTGGAAATAACACACCTCTCACAGCCTTTTAATACACCTTTTGTTAGAAGAAATATAGATATCCGTAGAAAAAGAAGTAGAGGAAGCACATTCTGTAACATAACATATTCTTACAGTTGCAATGTGTTCTCCCAAGCCATCTATTTCAAAGAAATAGGGGGCAGCAATCTAACTAAGATAAGGGCAAGAATATGTACAATTCTATCACACTGGTTAAATTCTATAAAAGCAGGTAGTGTATTTGACCCATTTTTTTTTTAATGTAGCACTAACATTAACTGGGGGCAGTAAAGTCTGTGTAATGTTTATATTTGGGGACTAAATCCAGAGAGTGAAGACCTGCATCTTTGTCCTGTTCCTCCCACATCCAGGAGAGCAGCCCCTCAGGGAACCGGTCATCAGGCCCGGGAGATGGGAATGAGAAGTGTTACCTTCTAACTAATGCTACATCTGTGTCCTGGCTGCCGACAGCTCTATGCTATGGATGTATGAAGAGAACTGGAGTTGGGACCCTGTCATTCCTATATGATACGCAGTAATGCATGAAGACAAAAAACTCACATCACGGTATTTTAGATTTTTTTAAATCCAAAAACCCTCCGAACGACAGACATAGTTCCCCTCCTCCGCGCAATTATCGGCAGCTTTCACTGCTGCACTGCTTGAGCGCCTCTCGCAACTTTTTCAACGGTATTGCGGAATATGAAAAATAAATATCATACGGTATAAAGTTCACGGTATTCGGTATGAAACGGTTTACCACCCAGCACTACTCTAAAGTACAAAATTACCCAGATCTTCCGGAGATTGGGCCCATTGAGCACTCACACTTGCATTTTCCATAAGCTCCGCCTCAAATTTGCTCCATAACGGCATTGTGACATTTGGTCTGGACTTAGTCAAATGAATGGATAGGGAAAATAACTTTAGATTCAGCTTGGACAGCATTTTACAAACCAACTGATTTTAAGGAGGGCTAACCAAGCGTTTGCACTTGGTAGTTGACTTAATTCTTTTTAAATGATACGCTGATTTATTGACGTGTCTTTCCCAAAGTAAGTCAATTCTGTTGAATCTGTCCTAATATTATGTTGATAGTGTTACTAACTTTGTTATTTTATTGACTTAAATACTGGCCACGTCTTATTCATTGCAAAAGGTATTATGTTCACATTTCTTTAAATTAGATTTAAGACAATACCGACATTACCACCTTATTTATGTTAAAAGAGTCATTGGTTGATAAAGTAATCCAGGACATCAGAAGATACCTTCCTAACACTCCCAATGAACAACGGCAAAATCATTTGAAAAGCGCATAAAAATGAGATCTTATTTGCTTATCAGAACAACGCATAATAGTTCATTGCAACCTAACATCACATGGGTTATACAGAAACGGTTTAATGAACAATAAAAATATGTTATCAAGAACACAGATCACGGCATACTGTAGGAAGAACCCTTCAAGACATCTTTGGATGCACAGTGAGAAACGAGCAGTTCTCACCCTGATCTCTTGGCGGGTTGGCTCTTTGATAGATGACTGTTGTTCAAATGGC
This sequence comes from Notothenia coriiceps, assembly GCF_000735185.1. Classification (NCBI taxonomy): domain Eukaryota; kingdom Metazoa; phylum Chordata; class Actinopteri; order Perciformes; family Nototheniidae; genus Notothenia; species Notothenia coriiceps. The sequence goes on along the minus strand of NW_011357647.1, from coordinate 8,211 downwards.
AGAATGGATACTGTTTCTTCGGTGCATCACATTACTCAACCAGAGAATTCTGCTTCAACTAAAAAAACACAGCTGTAAACTAAATGTAGGGGCTGCCTGAGATGTAATTGCCGTAGTTCTCATAGCCCAACACTAACTTGATCAAAGAGCTCATTTGCCGAAGAGTCATTTACTGAAATGACTCGGTGCTTTTGGGGCATTTGTTCAAGCAGGCAGAGGGGAGTCATATGTTTTGATCCTTGTTGTGATGAGACCTATTAATGGACTAAATAATCAGCTCTCATCCAGAGTTAGAGTCAAAGGAGTCAGTAGAGGTTCAGGCAGGAACGGAGTGTTGTTGTGGGCATGGCAGAGACCCTCAAAAGCCCTCAACTTCACCTCTCTCGCTGCATTGTGAAGATAATAATGAATATGGTACATATGGAACATAACATTAGGCAGATGCATCAAAGTTCAGAGGTTGAATTGTTCAGAGCTCAGGTACTCAATAGAGCCCGAATGGGACTGGACCAATTGTTAGGTGACAGTGTACACACTATTTCTAAGAGGAAGTGCCTTGACAAGGACAGCTCAGCAAAAACTGCATGTATTTTTTCAGGCCGCATGGGATGGCACCTGATTATGACTTACACAGTGTAGTCTCAATATTAAATTAGCTGGGGGCCTCAATGGATGCAGACACATCTTCCTACAAAGGCACCTCAGACAAAATACCTTGAACTATTTATTCTTGTTGTATTAACCTCAATTGAATTGGATTCCCCTGGAAGCACTTAAGGGCTGGATGTAGTCCAAAAGAAGATGTGGGATTATTGCCAGTCATATTTCATGAGCATGTGGAAAGTGTATGTTATTGCAGGGTGGCAGACAGGGAGTCGTTTTTAATGCAGTTGATCACATTTGATATCAAGACGCAGCTATTGTCAAAGGGTTGGGTTAGGGTTAGGGAAAAAACACAACCTAACACCTACCCATTGAGTTTGCTTTTATATACAGATATATTAAACATGTTAAGACTCTACGAATAAAGATTTAGACTTATTATTGCTATTGTAGATGAAAAGATCAATCGTGTTTTTATAAAAAATGTTATAATGATAAATGGTATAATAATGTGGTATTCATTTTAATATCGTAGAATAACAACAAACAGAAAGATATATTTGTCCTGTATAAAATGTAGATGTATTCATCAAACCCAATTTGGCAAATAATGGCTCTGATCAAATTGTTTGATAGTTTTGTTTACTCGGCTATGTTGTAAATGAGTTCCTTCAGAAGAGACTTAATTGTTAGTTTGAAGAAAAGTTTTTGACAGGTGATACGATAGAATGTAAATAATCTTTGGCGATTAGACCCCAATCCTGATATCGTATAAACTTGTGAAAAGTATAAAGATAAGTCAGAAGTTGTCATTACATACTCATATGGATTCAATTATCATAACCTGATGTTCTGAATACTCAAGTGTGATCACTTTGAATGACATGTTAAATATTCTAAGGTTGTATCATGTTCCTTCCATCAGATTCTTAGAAAGTCGTCTATCTTTCATTTATCGTAACTGAGGACAAGTCGGAATGAGTCATTAGCAGAATCGCTGTTGCCTTCTGGTACGTACACTAAATCCCTCTTGGCATCTCCACAAATTGTTACCATAGTTAAAAAAAAAGACAGGACCTTGTAATGCGCCATTAACTGACTTACACGCTGATTCATCTGAATTGAGAAACGACACAGTTTTATGTTTTTCAGAAAACTGTGTCCTTTCCCAATACATTCGGAAGGGAGTAAAGGAAAAATAAATGGTTTTATTTATTTTTTTATTTATTTTGCAGGATGACATAAGAAAGGTTATCATGATGCCGGTAGCACATTGTGAAAACAGCTCACTGAGTCACCAGAGCAGGACATATCTTTTCAAGATTGTGAAATATTTCAATCAAAATTCAATCCAAGCTAATGTAATTGTTCAAACCACACCTATGTATTTACATATTATGCATTAGAATGAGCTACAAGAGTCGTGATACGATTGTAGTCTATTTTTTGTAGTAGATGGAGAATATAAGTAAATAAGTGTTGTATACGTGTAAGTATGCCTTTATAACTTTATACTTATGAATTGTAATCAAGCCCTTATGGGATTGTGCTTGTCCTTTCTGAGAACAAGCAGATAATACTGTATCTATATCACTCCTTAAAAGAAATTTGGGCAAAAGAGCTCAGCGAAACTAACTCTGTCCACTAGGGATGTGCATCTCCATCACTGAGGCCGATGCGATGCGCATCTCGATACGTTGCCACGATACGATAAATTAACGATACATTTGAAACACCAGGCGATGCGATACGATACGATTCACCCCTGTTGCGATACAGTTCGATACGATTTGATTCAACATTATGCGATTCGGGGCGATACGATGCGATTCAACACGATGCAAAAATAATGATACTTCAATATGGTACGACAGAGGATTTTTGTTTTATTCCTTATATGCAGCAAATCATACATTAACAAAAAAGTGCTTTACATATTTGGTACTGCACATCCCATCATGCCGTTTATTTTTTTACCTTTAGAAGCTCTCCAGACTACAGTACAATTGTATAACACCTCAGAGTTAAACAATGTAAGGATGCATTGCTCATGATTAACAATGTGCAAATAACAGCTACCAGAGTGCAATGCCCATACAGCTGCCAGCCTGATGTGCTTAACACTCATTCATAGGCTAACTCACCAGTGAGCAGAAAGCAGTGGATTCTATATGAACAATAAAGAATACAAATAACCTTTCACAAACAGGTATTTCATAACTGCTTACAGTAAGGAAGACATTTAAACTATTATTGGCCGTCACGGGCTGCTGTAAACTAAACACCACTCTCTCTGACAGAACACCTCACTGAGTGATTTAACTCATATGTCTCACTTTCAGGTTTCTCTTTTCAGCCGCAGACCCCATGTCGCCTCTTTATGTGCGTCGCTAAGTTCCTCGAACTACTTGTGTACTTTAAAGCGGCTCGGCATCGTTAACAATTTGCGAGTGATTTTTCAAGTTGACCGTCTGTAGTATATAGTGCCGCGCACATATACCATCAGGACGTTACTGATGGGGTGCGGCTGCGGAGTGATACTGTGTGTATGCAAGTCCGCATCTAGGACGGATCTATGTATCATGGCTGTAGACCTGTTAAGTAATAAAGATACCTCATACAAAGGTCTACGGATACCTTATTACTCTCCATGACCTGCGGTCAACTATATAGCATAAAGGACTATTAAACCGACTTTCTTGAACAATCCCAAGTGTTGCCAAACGTTTGATTTGTAGGTATTTTTAGGTGCGCTGTGTTTCTCTTTCTCCTCAACTTCCGTGTGTGTTGATAACTGAGACTCTCGGCCTCCGTAGTGGCGAAGCAAATATCAAAGATCGTCTCTGCTGAGCGTTGACAAGATGAGGGGATTTTATATGAATGAATCGGTTTTTTACCGATGCAAAGACGCTACGCAATCGATGCATCGCGAGTTCAACCCGGTTCAACCCAAACTGTAGCCGATGTGCACTCTTTCAACCGGTGCACTCGCATCTTGAACGTTTATGCCGGTGCACCGATGCGAATCGGTGAATCTTAACATCTCTAGTTCTAGAGATCTGAGTCCAGCGGGCTCCTTGTGTTTCTGTTCATCAGGACATAATATGACCAGCAGATCCTGTGTGAACGCTCTACGTTAGTCAGTGGACGTCCGACAACATGCACACTAACTTATATTGCAGCTATAGGCTATACTTTGGTATAAATTGCGTGAACAAACTCTCCATCTCACTCCCTAGCCGTACGCTGGGTCCGCGGTAGAACTGTAGTGACCGTATGTTTCAAACAATTTTCCATTAGGAAGCGGTAAACCTACCTTACATTAATTGAAATTGAGA
>NW_011357647.1:0-4225 GCF_000735185.1 Notothenia coriiceps | reverse complement strand
GTTTAATCAAATCTAAATAGGTTGTTAACCTTAGAAGAAAAAGGACAAAAACAATAAAACAATTAGGATCACACATATCCCATACACATTAAATCACATTCAGTACAATAATCACACTTACCGTAATTTTCGGACTATAAGGCGCACCTGAATATAAGCCGCAGCAGCTAAATTGAATGATGTGTACATATATAAGCCGCACTGGACTATAAGCCGCAGGTGTTTTAATGTTTAATTACCATATGTAAGGGTTCGTGCACAGAGGGGATTGTCGGGAAAGAGATGGCTGTTTGAGGAAGCTCCCATTTATTAACATTTCAACAAACAAGTTGCATAATTGCATAACGTATTCAAGTGTTACCATTTAGTGCAATAGTAGTTACAGAACATGTACTGTGCTGTGTAAACTGTACTGTATCACATAGCGTTTCAGACACACAAACTTTTCAACTTTCAAACTTAAACGGTGCGCTCCCAGCGCACGTACCGGCAGTAATCTACAGCAGCGGTTTTCAACCATTGGTACGGGGACAAACTGTCTCGCTCTCGTAATGTCTGTCTGTCTTGCTCTCGTTCTGTCTCTCGTACCACTCTCGGTTCCACTTTTACTTTTGCGCGCTACCTGTCTCACTCTTTTCCGGCCTCCAGCTTTTCCTGCTGGAGCCCGCCGCTTAAAGGTGGGGGTCCGCGGACCGGCCATAGAGCCCATAGAGTTAAAGGTGGGGGGCGCGGACCGGCCATAGAGCCCATAGAGTTAAAGGTGGTGGACTGTAACCTGTAAAATCCATAGATTTAGGAGGTCCCCTAGTGCCGTTAGCTGTAAAAATCCATAGATTAGCCGCACCGTTATATAAGCCGCAGCGTCGAAAAATGGGAAAAAAGGCGCGGCTTATAGTCCGAAAATTAGGGTAATTACTTTTCACAGATAAACAACTGTAACTGACATGCAGCAACTTGTTTTGTGTGACTTTAGAGGTATCAGGGACATTAATGTTCATGTTTTCGTAAAAATAAATAAACAAAACCTTCTTCTGTTCATATTAAAAAAATCAGAGCTGTTTCATGTCAACTGAGACAATAATGTAGCTAAAAACAGAAACACAAGTTCATCTTCGGACAGTTCTAAGAACTTTTAGGACAGATTTAATTTTGTAGTCAAGTGAAGCTACTCATGTCCATAGTTGAAATGTACCTCATCTCCTCCTTCAGAGGCTTTAAGTCGCGGTCTTTATGAAGTCAGGACCTGCTGATTTGAATTGATTTAGTGAGACACTTTTGACATTTCCGGGCTACTGATCCTCACTGAGCCGCGCTGATCTGATGTCAATGAGGAGGCAGACAGCAGAGGTGTGAGTCTGTCTGCAGCCAGACCTTGGACCCATTGATCTGTCTCTCAGCATGGCACTGAAGCGCAGTGTTCCCTAATCTCTAATTCATTATTTAACTTAACCTTTTTAAGGAAAATCCTTGACATTTTGATTGTTTTGTTAATTTCATGCTCTTCACGTCGTTGCAGAAAGGTGAGGTCATTAGATATGGAAAAACAATTTCTTACTGGACCAATAGGTACGTTTGAGTGAAACAAATTACTCAATAATTGGTGGATAAAATACATATTTCATACTGTGAGTGTTGCGTCTCACAACAGAGGGAATAAGGTAGGAAATGACAGGTTCTAGTGAAGGTTATAATTTATTTCATCATTGCCCTCAAGATTTGAAGATACCAGTCCAATTTCCTGTGCCTCTGCTGCCTAATTACATTATATAATTATAGCCTACTTTTGTATATCCATCTAGGGAAATTAAAGCAGTTATGTACATAAAGTTGCACTTGTCCATCCAAACTCTAATTAGCTACAGCTAAGTTAAACTTCACTCTGTCTAAGTGGTGCAAAATGCATGTTATCATTTCAGCCCTTTGTCACATGTGGAATAGGCCTTAGTGAAGGGTAAACACATGTAACCTTATCTTACATTATGAAATAGCACTTATGCAACACTCCTGGGTCATACTCTTTACTCTTGTCATGTTTCTGGTTGCTGCTAGACCGTTTTTTGTGAAACAATTGGAAAGGTGTAGAGTGGGTCAAGACAACAGCTTCTGAATTAAGGGGCAGATACACTCATTATTTTCACATTGTGAGATATAGCATTTGGTCATACTGCGATCTGTATGGAGATCTCGTTGCCCGATTGCCCTTCTAATGGTGTATTGATGACATTTTGTGAACATCACTTCACACTATCCACTTTTGCTTCCTGGGAGCTAATACAAACCCACTTTTTGCATCCAAGTTAGGATAAACAAAGGCTTGGGCTAATTCCTTGTAGGTGAAAAGGATGGACTTATGATCTGGAAGCATAGCATAATAAATTAGTGTTCTTCTTCAAAGGGAGGCGTACTAGATACACAGATACCATCATGCCCAATGGGATGCATGAAAAGAATGCATTTGCTAGTTTTTTATGAAGTGAGTATTCTTCTTCATTGTTCATGTTTGTATTATATTTGGTTACGCTATATCAAGAGATTCTATGCACAGAAGAAGAGCTGGGTTTGTGGACATTTGGTAGTGATGCACTTCAGCCTCCTGTGGCCAAAAGTAGTATTGCAACAACAAACACTTTATCCTCCCAAAGCCTTAGTTAAACAAAAAAAAGATCACCTGTAAAGCAGTTTTTTTGTTTTCAATGATGACATTTCATCCTTCACCCTTGAGGACTAATCAAGGGGTTTGTCGAGCAAAGCGCATGGTGTAGTCTCAAACGATAGCTGAGGATTATGGGTAGTGTAGTTTCTTCGGCCATCCTAAACTCAGATACAACTATTTGTTTCTCAGAGTCAAAGGGGGAAAATACAAAAGCATTGTACACAATTTAAACCAATCAATGTTATGTAATTAACAAGGATAATCTGGTGTTTTTGAGTTGAGTAGTGCAGATATCACTGTAAAATCAATCGACAGTAAGGAGAATACTTACTTCCGGGTGTAAAATTCTCCGTTATCCAATGGGAATGGACGCTCACATTGCCTTTACCTGCCGCTGATATGGACGGATGCGGTGCTTCCCTGAGCGTCAAATACTGCCGCCGATGGTAATACATTGCAATCAGTTGAAAGCTCTTTGCGTCCATTTACTAAGCTGAAGGAGACTCGGCGCGTCACAACTGCACGCCACGGGACCCTGACCAAGCGTCGCTATTGGACTATCAGGGAGTGAGACTGTGTTGTCTGAAGAGGCAGCTGAGAGAGATCATCTGTCCATCAGGGACACATGAGAGCCTCCAGATAAATTGGTAATGCTTTCCCTCCTCTACAGCCACTGCTGAAGAGTCCTTCGTCACGGCCCTCAGATGCTCGTGTGAAGCAGCAGGAGTTCTGCTACTGAGCTGCTGCAACTGCATGAATGTCACACACAGCATAGCTCAAATGCAAGTGAACATCTGCCTTTAATTAAGGCATGATCGCAACCTCAAATTATGACAACGTCAACGTATGCACATCAAGATAATTTTAGCAATTTCATCCTCCTAAGATCTTTTGAAGAGGATATATCATGCTCATTGTCAGGTTTATATCAGTATTTAGTGTCTCTACTGGGACATGTCTCCTTGCTTTAATGTTCAAAAAGCTCTTTATTCTTCTCATACTGCCTGTGCTGCAGCACCTCTTTTCACCCTCTGTCTGAAACCAGAGCCCAGTCTGCTCTGATTGGTTGGCTGGCCGGCTCTGTTGTAATAGGTCAACATCTTAAGGCCCTGACACACCAAACTGACACCAAAGAACGCGTCCCGACGGACCCGACTGTTGTGTCGCCTCACGTCTCCTGCGTCTTGGCCAACAGACGCACTGGAACACACCGCAAAGACTTCAGCCGACGGCCAAGTAGCACGTCGTACGCACTGGGCGAGTGGCAATAACTCTCCTTACCAGCAGGCGGCGGTAGTGTGCATTCTCCATTCAAAAGAGGCAACCGGAAGACAGACTGTGTGATATATACAAACAACAAATAGCTACATGCTACAGCTCGAGCCAAGCACAGGGATGAACTATGCCAATATTTTAACAGTATGGGCGCAGTGCCTTTTCAGTGGGGCAAGATATAGCAAATATGTGTGCCTATCCTGCTGTTTGTGTTTATTCTTTTAATCACACAGCGTTAAGAAAAAATAAAAATGTGCCCACATAACTGTCAGTTGCAGCCCTAGCATTATTATTGGT
>NW_011357646.1:0-10985 GCF_000735185.1 Notothenia coriiceps | reverse complement strand
AGACCACGGAACGAGTTCCCGTGGTGCCGTCCCGTCCTCCACTTGACCCTGGAGAGGTTCATCGTCAGGTGGTGAGGTACCTGACCAGCCCCTGAACTTGGCCGCTGGATGCCGAGTGTCAGGTTCGATGACTGACTCGGTGACGGCCGACTTACCAACACTATCTCCTTCGACATCTAAACGTGATTGTAGACATCGTCGTCACTCGTCGTCTCCACCCGATAATGAAGTTGCAATAGCCCTTTGCTAGCATTCCCGCATCTGTGTCTCGGCAAACCGGGGGTCTCGCAACGCAGGCGTCTAGTGGGTGGAACCTGGATCCCGACGTTGTTTGCTGATTAACTATTAGCTAATTAGATAGCTAATGACTTTGTATAGCTAATAAGCCTGAATAATGAACGCGTAAAGAGTTGCGAGAATAATCGGTAGTTGAAAATTTACATCCAAAACTTCCAACAAAATCCGTACACCTTTGATTGTTACTTCTGTTTTATCTGTTTATGACTAAGTTTTTATTTATAAATAATTTGAAAGGACGACTATATTTTCTATTTATTTTTTAGACAGGAAGTTGTAAAAATTTGTTTCCGTCGTCGTTATATTTTATTTTTGATGTCGCAAAGGGAATTAGTTTATTTTTTTTGATAAAGTTGAATTTCCCTATTTGTGAGAGAACGTAGATCCGATCTAATAAAGAACCAACTTTACCTTCCATTCAGTGTAGAGGGTATACTTAAGAGGCCTCTCCGAACGAGAGAAGACTCCGTCTAATAAGGGGCGGTGTCTCTTCTAAGCGAGTCTGCCCCAACTACAACGTCCTTACGTTTCCTTTCTAGAACGTTCGAAACTGTTATGTCCCCTTTGCGGGGAATAAAAGGAGGGTGGTAGAGTTCTCCCAGTAGAAAAAACCACTTACCGACCGAGACGCGCTTCATGTAGACTTGAAGCGCGAGGAACGGTAAACCTCGAAACCAGGAGCACTCTAAGTAGGAGAAGAAGTGAGTCTGACAGACACAGTCTGACTTCCTCCAATAGGTCACGACATAAACAGGGGAGACGGACCTTGTGACTGGGAGACGACAACTTGAGCGAGTGTCGAACATAGAGTCTGGGGGAATGGAGAAACTAACGTTCCTGAAGTTAACAGGGAACGTGGCACAACGTAGAAGTCGAGGGTATTTGAAGTCGAAAGACTTAGACCCAGTTCCCTTCGACTATTCTTGGTTAGTCCAAAAGAAGAGACGACTCTTACCACAAGTCTGTGGGGGTAGAAAGCAAATAAGGGAAAAAGACGTGAACGGTTTTTACGAAAAGGACGCGGGCAGAGTTTTATACCACAACGACACAACCTGGCAACGTCGGGAGACTGGTCGACACCTTCTGTACTTCGCCAACGTATTTGAGGACAGGGTGAATCCATTTGCCAAATCGTGTAACTTTCCGACGTTGGGAACACAGTCGAGAAGTTCGTCGTGGGTAACTAGACCGAAGTTCAGTTTCATGACAAACGGGCGAACCTCTAATGGAGTCCTAGCCTATCTCACGTCATTGACGGTCGCGACAAGGTCCTCAGAGAGATGGTACATATACATACAAGGTAGAACATGACTGTAGGACCTAGTCAAATACGACACCACACAAGTAACGACGACAAAGCTGGAAGTCAAAACATAAACGGTCGAGCGAAGAGGACTTCACAAGTTGGTTCACAGAACCGTCGGGGATGTCGAGACGACTACGACCCGAGAAACTCCCGTAACAATTGATACTCGACCTCACCACAGGGTTGACGTCGCGTGTCTCCGGGTCGGCCCAAAAAGGAGGTCGTAAGCGTAACGACGGTGTTATAACCCTGGGTAACAGCACTTGATGACGAAACATAAAAACCATCCGTTCTACAGTATAAATCGATAGTGGAGGAGGCGGTACAGTACTACAAGTGTGGTCTTACGGAGGAGTTCTCCGTGACCACCGTCTAGTTACAGAAGTCAAAGGGTTAGAAGTGACTACTTTTACCGTCCTTGCGATTCCCATACGGAGACAAACGTGCTGATCACGGTCTGTAGTCGACAGTCGACACTCCCGCGAAAACTGGCAAGAGAATTACCAGAGGAAAATGGAATTTTCCTGTAGTTCTACACTAGAATCAATTTTTTACATACGCGTATGTCAACATATGTCAATTCTACAAACCCTGTGAAATATGAAATTAAATTTATGTTTAATAACATAGTCACATAAAATAAAGAATAAGTACTTCAGATGAAAGTTAATTGTATTTAGTTTAATAAGATACCCCAGATACGCACGGACACCCTACTACTCTTTCACTTACTTACACTCACTAACTATTTGTGAACAACATGGAGTCTTTTCAACAAATTATAAAGACACACACACACTCAATTTGTAACATGGAATGCAAAGTCATTCTACCGAAGTCCATAAAAGAAAGGTAGTCCACTCATTCACACAAGACCTACCTTCCTACATAAGTCCCAATTTGACGGACTAGTAAAGTGCTTTGGGAAGTGGCAGTTGGTAGCTGTAAACCAGAGTATAGGAACTGGTCGTACCAGTCCTCAACTCAAACAATCGCGTCACCGAACACCTCCTCCATGTCCGGAAAAGGAAACTCTATGACTAGGATCCCGTCACCCTGACCGTGTCGAGGAGACGTAAACTATATTTTATGTGTATAAATAACAGTCCGTTTTTCTCAATGTAACAAAAGATTTTTGTAAGTGATACGTTAGTTAATGTAAACTAAAGTGTAATTTACTTCAACTCGAAACAATACGGATAGTGAAATTAAACATTTTCAGTTTAGTGCTCCTATTTTGTTTAGGCCTCTAGCAGCTCATTCAATTTAGTTTTCGTAGACCTCTAGTAAGAGTATACTAATATTTACACACAGAAAACGTCCGGTGACATCGAATCACGCGGTCGCGGTGGGCCACTGCATTGTGTTTGGAGATGGTTAGGGGTAAACCCTGTGTTTGTGTAATTTACAAAAGGGTTAATAGGCACAAGAGAACACGTGAGAAACAAGTAAAACCTCATCCTACCCGACGGTGGCGCGCCACCTACACATGACTAACGTTATATGGTTGGCCGCTCTTTGCTTCATCTTAAACAATTACAAAAAAATAGGGGGCGACGCGAGGGCGACGGGCCCAGTAGAGAGTGATGGTCGCGAAGAATAATAACACTCTGACGGCCCCCCGTCTGCGTTGTAGAACGTTCCTTTGTCGTGAGTCCGAAGATAAAAAAAAACATAATTGTTGGATAATTACTACCGTATGGTGAATTGCCGCTTCTTTGAGTACGGATAACACCCTTCTGACGATTAAAATCGAATCGAGCCACGATTAAGTCGTGTATTGACCGGTTTTCGCTAGAAAGACTGAAAGTTTGAGTGACTTGATCGTCGGTCCTTTCTTCGTTCTTTTGTGAAGGCCAAATGTCCGGGTATATATAATTTATGCCAGCAATGGACGCAAAAACACTAGTCTTGATTTCAACACAAGTTCCTGTACGTTAAATTTGTAACCGATCGATGACGATCGATCGATCCAATCACTGATATGGCTCACCTACAGTAGAGGTCTTGAGGCTGTACGAAAGAAAACTCTACAAGGTAGTAACTACTTTCACGAGGGTTACGTGGCCGATCTAGCGGGAAACGGTTTTACAACGTGAATTGTTGGAAAAAGTGTAACAGTTCATACTTTTTACCTAGGGTTGTGAAACTCCAAAAGCAAATCCACAACGGTAATGCGAAGAACAAGAGAAACCCAAAAATCGCGTAATCCGAATAGTTTGAGGATCCATATAATTATAATGTACTTCCGCATTTTGCGCCCACTACTGCAATCGCCATTTTTTTTTGCACTACTGCAGTCGCGCATTTTTGTGTGCACTACTGCAGTGGTTGCTTGCTAATTCAGCTAATTCCAGCTACATCAACAACGTCGGGATGAACCTGGGCAATAGCAATAGACGCAAAGGACAGCGAGCACACCAGGCTTGGCAGACTATTCTATCTCTTCGCAAATATCGGCCGGTTTTGATGCTGTGGCAGAAGCGAGAGGCGACTCACCTACTGCTACACCTTTAGAACCAGACTGGAAAAGTTAGTGGTTAGGTGACTTCTTTACGGATGTGTCGACCTCCGTGTGGGTTCTTAGAGGAGACTTGGACCTTAGGGAAATGCTTACTTTCAAGGTCGGAGGGACGGAAGTCGGTTCTTTTATGACTCGTAAGTCGTTAACTTTGTTTCGGAGTTATTAACCTTTTTTTTGTTATGGCTTGGTGTGTATTGGGCCACCTGTTTGGGTTGGGTTTTGGCTTTGGTTTGTGCTGGTTCTTTGTTTCTCTTGTGATCGTCCGTGTTGGTGGGGAGGGTTTTATACTTTGGTATACGTTGTAAAGACTTGTGTAGTTTATTGGCATGTTGATCATTAGCTCTTACAGTACGTAAACTGTGACCTCGTTTTACTAGGAATGTTACACACCAACTTGAACAGACAGTAAACACCCTGTAATCTCACGCCGTCTGTTTTATTGCTCCTGGTTTACTTGGACAAGTCGACTATGATGGAAACGCAGAAATATACAATGGTTTTTATATCACAATCCCCAGTTCGAGTACACTAACGTTTACGTTCGAGTTGGGGGAGACTGAAGTGTAGGTGTGAACTTGTTGGTTGATTCGACTGAATACAACGGTGTAACAAGGAGTATCTATGTAGGACGTGTCGGGGGGTGTTGGTTATTTTGGTTGTGGTCATATATGTGTGGGTTATGAGTATAGAAAGTGGTTAAAAATGGGTATATTACAGAGAAAGATACTTCGGGTAGAAAAGTCCCCGAGGATGTTCTGATGAGAGTTGTCCGGCTGTGTTGAGTCTGTGTGTTTGTTTGAGCTGGTTTGTAGTGTTATTTAGGATGGGGTCACTATTTCATTAGAGAATGCGTAGTTAGTGAATTGTTATTCTTTACCTTTTCCTGAGAGGTTATGTTCTCGTTGGAAGTTATTATGTCTATTGTTGCTTAGTCTGTGTGTCTAGTTCGGTTGGGGCCTTTGCTACTGTGAGGTATCGGAGTAGGTATGAGTGGTCCTGTCAAATAATGACCTGGCTATTCCTGTTCCAGTGTAGCGAATCTTCCCTGTTTGGTCTATACCTTTACTACAGGGAAAAAGATTTTTGCCCAAATAGAAACTTTTTGGAATGAGTAAACTCGAATTATTTTCCGTCCTTTTTGTCGTTCGTCACCTTTTTTCCTTAGAGAATCCGTTTTGCGTCGAAAGTCCCAGCGATCGAAACGTTGCAGGCGAGTCTGACTGGATGGTAGATCAGACAGATCTAGGAGCAACAAAGGGGAACGACAAGGACTTCGCAATTCGCACTCCTCGAGACTCTTGTTAGGTAGAGTAAAATCCGACTGTGCTCACTTACCTCCTTTATTAGATATACAAAACTAGTTTATGAAAATAGTTTATAGTACAACTGCTATGACAAGGTTTGCTCAAGTTTGATATAAAAAGAATGAAAAGAATTAGTGTTTTTTGGTGGTATATGGTTCGGGCTTAGGTAGTAAAATATGTTAAGGCTATATATTTAGATTATTAGTCGTTACACCTATAGGGTATCTTGGAATACTAAGTTTCCGTTTTTGGTTCTGCGTTGTTGGGTGGCCAAGTCGATGCGACAAGTGACATGTTCTAAGTCTGTTTAAATGTAATTAAACTGACATCACGTCCCAGTGTCTTTACCTTTTTCCGGAGAAAAACACACGGTCTAATTGTTTGAAAGTGATGTTTAGGAATACCCAGTGTTATTACCATATAATTACTAAATAACGGTTGGGACATATAGGAAACCCGAACAAAGATCAAAAAGACATTTTATACATGCCCTTTGTACAAAACTTACACTGGTACTACCCTAAGAAAACAGATCGTTGGGGGGTGGAGGGTTTGTTGTGTGACAGTTGATGGATATTATTGTAATCGGTGTTGGTATTGAGTGTTGTTTGGTTATATATGTATAGTGTTAGAAGTTGGTTCTTGTGTGATTGTTCATTAGTGTTTAGGTGAGGTGTGTATGAGTGTATCTGTTAGTATACTGGTCATGGATTCCCTGTGATATGAGAATGCGTCTGCTGATTTTAGGGATGGTGTAGATCGAAGCATAGTGTGGTCGGTTGTATCGTTGGTGAAAGGATGTGTCTAGCTATTAAATAATGGGGAGGGGGGTGGGGGCATGGTATAGTCTGGATGTTCTGGCTGGTGGACGGACTCTGTGCTGCGTCTTTTTTATACGCTTAGTTGAAGTCTCATTGTAGGGTTTCTGTCTGATAGGTCACAGAATATCTCTACGACTAGGTGGAGGTGGGCCTTGTTGGATGATGCAGTTGTCGGCGGCCTTGGTAGACGAGAGGTGCTAGGGACAGCGGGGACGGTGGGCCTCACGCGTGGTGGATGGGGGGTAGGGGGGGGTGGTGTGTTGGGAACGTGGGTGAATCGAGGCGGAAGTAGGGTCTCCCACCCTCACTCCCTGGGCGCTGTACAATAGCTGCCCACTGCTCCTAGTACTAGACTCCTGGTACTAGAATGGGTTAAAAGCAGAGAACACATTTCACTGTGTGTGCTGTGTGCTCTGCATGTGTTACCATTAAAAGAGGGTTTCATCCCTCCCAATTCTATTCTCTACAAGTGGACATGGAGAACTACATGAACTACATGTTGCTAAATCCACCGCGGAGAATAAACAGAAGGGCAACCAGGCAACCATGGCAACCATACTCGGGGGGTCTTCTTCGCTGCTTTTGGTGTATGTTGTGGCGGAAGTACAGCACCACTTACAGGCCCGGCATATCTACTACAGCGTCTCCAGCGGATCGGAATACTTTTTTGATATCGAATTCGGTTCGTTATTGTCTCCGTGTGGCTCCAGCCTAAAGCGGGAAGAGCAGGAACAGTCAGAGCAGCCACAGGAACAACAAGGTGCTATATTTGCATTTGGTGTGACATTTCTCAGCCAATGCTTCCCATCTGTTCTCTCTGAGCAAAATATAAATGGATTTCATCTCCAGTGAGATGTCACAGAAATGTGCTCAGATCAATAAATGAAGAGACAGAACAGATGATGTACTGTTTCCTCAAGGAACTAGAGTTGCTTCTTACAGCATAGTACGACTTAAATGTTGTAGTTTAACACCACTAGCACAAAATACTGTCATCAGCAACGTTAGAAAAAGTACTCTAATTATTTACTTAAGTAAAAGTAGCAATACTAATGTAAAAATACTCAGTTAGAAGGAGAAGTCCTGTATTCATAATTGTACTTAAGTCAACTAAAAAGGTTTTATAATAAAAAATGCAAAATGGCCATTTTAAGCACCAGATATTTTGAAATTATTTTATAAAATTGTTGGTTTATGTGTTGATCGTGGGGTTTATTTGAATTTATTTATACACTTCTGAGTAGCTTAACCTACAGAATTATATTATAATTTGCGTTGACTTGTGTTATTAATAAAACATTTAAATAAACACAAATTATAAAATAATATTATAGGAGTAAAACTGTTTTCAAGTACTTGAGTAAAAGGACTTTTACATTACGTCATCAGGCATACTCTTGAGTTGTGCACATTGTTATGATCAAATATGTAAACTGATTTCCATCAGTGATGCTATCAGAGGTTCTGCAGCAGTCACATTCCCAGCTCGGTCATTATGAGTCCTTTGATACATGCTCTTTGAGGGTGCAAAGGACAAAGCGACAGTGTTGGAGCAGTGCCCTGGGTCACAGGGAGAGAGGACCATTTCACACCCGTCAGATCCCATTCCCACCCAGCCTGGGCACTCTGAAAGGCACCCATCGGGGGACCAGCCTTCGCCCCTACGGCCTGTCTGGCCAACACAACCCCTGCCAAAATATTCTCAGTGTGTATGTGTACATTCCCCCTCCCTCTCACTCTTCTCTGCATTTCTTCCTCATCCTTCCCCGAGCCCTGGGGTCAGCTCCGTCTCTGACCTGCATTCTAAAAGCACCCTTTTGACATATCTGTCCACGACTGGTCATGCCTTTGTGGTTTAGAATCTCAGTAAGAATGCTTTCTATTGGAGCCCCAGCTGACTTACTGTCAGAAGTTCTCACTGAAAACAGAAGCCCCCCCCCCCCGGTGGCACGAATACAGAAATCTGATTTGTCTACTCAAGCGGCTGCGGCTTGTCTGCACGCCTACCCAAATGCAAGTTAGATTCCAGGGTTTTGTAAATTGAATGTTTGCTTGAGTCTTGACCCGTATGGCGCGGGAAGGAAGCGAGAGATGAAAGATGGTGGCAAGAGGAGAAAAGTGAGAGCAGCTCACAGACACATTCATAAGTCCATTTATCCACCTCAAAGTCAAACATACAAATAAAAATCCATTTGTTTGTTTGAAATATGGTGCTCTTAAGCCAATCCAATGTTTGTGGCATTAGCTAAAACAGAACAGAGCTCTCCAGCTTGCATTTTAGGGAGGGAGGAGAGAAACGGGCACACACTGGCAACCCACACAGTCATTCCACCACTCACTTAATGACACCTCTGACTCGGCAATGGATTCCAGTCATGCCCTTCATCGTCTTCCCATAGCCTCTGAGGCTCAGACACATGCACACTGTTAGACAAACGGCTCTTCGTGTCACCTTATGTGTTTAAACTCTACAATCTGAGCCTTGGGGGTGAGAAGAGGGAGTGATGTGGGCGGTGGGCCGCTTTTGTCAGCCCTCCCACTGCTCCATTACCATGCCCCATTCAGCCGCAGGCCCCCCAAAAATCGCTCCTAATGACTCTGAGCAGTATTCTTACAATACAAAACGGCCTTTGTACACATTGTGCCAGAGAGAGTCATTTGATATAGTGGGGTATCAAGTCCATTTCCAAGTCTTTTATTAACGCAGTGTTCAAATAGATGGTAGGCTTTATAGTGTGTGTGTGTGTGTGTGTGTGTGTGTGTGTGTGTGTGTGTGTGTGTGTGTGGCGGCGTGGATAGACCCTTGGTGTTCAAACCCCACTGCAGTCAGCTTGNAAAACGATTACGGGTCCCAAGGTGGATAGATCTGCGGACGGAACGCTCTAGGGGGCCAAACGGCTCCGTGTGTACGTCCTATATGATAATTTTCCTGATAACGATATCAGGAAAATTATCATATAGGACGTACACACGGAGCCGTTTGGCCCCCTAGAGCGTTCCGTCCGCAGATCTATCCACCTTGGGACCCGTAATCGTTTTAGGGGTCCATTTCCGCGTTTCCGTTACGGCCTCGTGTGAACGAACGGAACAGAGAAAAGCAGCGGATACAACCGTTTTCGTTCCTGTGTAAACAGCACAATAGTAAAAGGTACATAGTTGGTCTGATGTCAGAAGTGATACTCACTTACAAACAGGGACTGTGATTTAAACAGAGGTTAAATAGGGGAAGTGTGGAAAGGAGCCAAAGGCTGTATTTAGTTTTGAATGGAAGAGTTGTCTCCTTTGCATATTACAATGAACTGTGAAGCTAAATGTTTTGCTTTTTGACCCTATAATGGAGGCTACAGGCCCTAACCAAGGACAAACATGTTCCCCGGCACATTGCGTTCTTAATCATCCCACTGCTCATTGCCCTGAGAGGTTTTGTGACTTTCCTCTTCCCAAAATCTCTTAGCAATTAGAAAAAGTGGTTCACTGCACTTCCAATGGCATCATACATACTGTAGGTGAAGACCAGAGATGTAGAGTAACTAAGTAAATTAACCGAGCACTGTACTTAAGTACATTTTTGAAATACTAGTGCTTTAGAGTAATTGAATTCAGTTCAGAGGTAACTCTTGTACTTTTACTCCATTACATTTATTTAATACCTTTATTTACTTTGCAGATTTGGATAAATGATAATTAATAAAGAGAAACTCTTAAACGAGAGTTTAGTTACACTTGGATTTAACTCACAAGCTACACAATGATGTTTGCAAAGTCATTAAAATTAGCTGCACCTTTACCAACTTTAATACCACATAACTGGATCAATTTAATAATCTAAACATATTACATATATAATTAGAATTTTTTTCCAATGTGCATAATGAGTGCTTTTACTTTCTGCACTTTAAGTTTAATTTGATGCTGATACTTTTCTACCATTACTTGAGTAACATTTTGCAATGCAGGACTTTTACGGAATATTCCTAAACTGTGGTATTTCTACCTATCATGCTATTTTTAGGCAATAGTATAGGTCTCAGATATATGAAAACATATAAAAAAACATGTCTATGAAGTGTTTTGCTCAAATTACCAAACAGATCACACATTCTAGCCATGCCTCATATCCCTCCATTTCACTTCCTGTTTACAAAAGTGATGATTTTGGGAATAAAGCTTTAAAAAAAATTAATAAAAAAATTGATAAAAAAATAAAAAAGGAGGGGGCTGAGCTCATGCGGGACCCGGCAGCTACTGTGTAAACTAAATACTGCCATGATGAAATCATGGATTATCAAGGATTATTTCTGAAACAGTATGGAGCTCAAATGCTTTCTCTCTTGCCGGTTATACCACAAGGTGATTCCTTTTTATTTCCTGCTTCTTCACACACATGCACTCCAGTACAGGTTAGCTCTGAGTGTTAGCAATGCTAATGTAAACACTGACCATATTACTTCCAAAGCAGTCGGGCATTGTTTCTGCCGTGGGTCCACATTTCCGATATTACGTCATATCGGACGCAAATCTGGATCAGTTCTGTTGTAGCACAGTTTTTAGAGATTTGGGTACGGAGGAAAAGAGAGAGGGTTTTATTTTCTGACGTTGCGTGAGTTCCAAGACACACCGGGAACACATTTATTTAGAAAAGACATCAGAAAATGCATTTTGCATGATAGGTCCCCTTTAAGTACAAGGATCCTCAACACCGGAGCCCCTCAAGGCTGCGTGTTCAGCCCTCT
>NW_011357645.1:31072-34505 GCF_000735185.1 Notothenia coriiceps | reverse complement strand
TATATATATATATATATATATATATATATATATATATATACATTTGTTTTATATTTGGGATTGTGGGAAACGGTATTTCGATCTCTCTGTCTGTACACATAAAGTTGACTTTGACTTGGACTTATTTTTCAACTTTAAACAGAGCCAGACAAGCTGTTTCGAATGCCTCCAGGCTTTATGCAATTCTTTTTAAGTCTTAATGTCTGAAACAAAGCAAATAAATGAATTAAAAACAACTTGTAGTCAAACAAGCATGCATCAAATTAAAGACACTATCAACTAGATTGAATTTAATTGTGTGCATAAAGCACTTTTAGGATTAAGGGTGGTAGGGAGGAGGTGAAATATCTTGCTCGTGTTGCCTTCTTTTAGTTGGGCGCCTTACAGTTACATCCTTTTATTACCGCATATATATATATTGAAACATGTTAGCTTAAATAAAATGTTGACCTGCTATGCTGAGTACACTCAACTTCACCTTCATCAAACGTTGCATCTAAGATTGTAAAAAGCTAATATTTTTGACTGACTGACTTACTTGCCAGTGAGAAGTTCAAATATGAGGATTCCTAAGGACCAGCAATCAGCTCCAAAGTCATGACCTTTGTTCATAATGACTTCGGGGGCCACATATTCTGGAGTCCCACAGAATGTCCAGGTCTTCTTTCCAAGGCCGATCTTTTTAGCAAAGCCAAAATCTGCCTGAGGAAACACAGAGGAATTAAGAATATATGTTAATAATATACACATTGCATAACACTCTTTAAATATTACAAAAAAGATTTAAAACAAATGGCTTACCATTTTGACATAACCCTCAGCATCCAGCAGAAGGTTTTCAGGTTTCAGGTCTCTGTAGATGATGCCCAAAGTATGGAGGTAATCAAAGGCCTCTAAGACACAACCAGTACAAAACCTGGCTGTGGGCTCTTCAAAATAGCTCCTGGTAGGTTAAGAAAAGAACCACACAGGAATGGAATCCATTAATACACAAAGACAGTTAGGAAAACTACCAGGGTGTTGTGCATCTTAAGCCCTACACCAGCGGGGGTCCCCAGGAAAAGATATTGAGCTCTATACAGCAGAAGCACATGGCAATACCATAGTCTTCTTCCAAAGATAATGGAATTTTGTGTACAGTTTGTTTGATACAACTCCATATTGATCTCAATGCGTCATGGTTGCTTCAGAGAACACTTGTGGTGAGAATTGGTGAGTTGGTTTTTGCTATTTTGCTATCTGATGCATTTCTTTAATCTCTGCCAGATTCAATGTCATCACTGGTCCTTTAAATTCATCTGAAATGTAAAACTGTCTGGACTCTAGATGTAGGTACATTTGGAGAGATAGATAGCAACTCACATTTATGGTGCATTCCCAACCCAACCCCTCATTTGTTAGGTTAAATTCTCACCTTGCAGTCATGCCAGGATGTTCTCCAGGGTTTGTCAGTGCACTGTGGATGGTTTACATGTGCAACCATAGTCTATCGGTGCAACAGACCGAAACACAGCCGCCAAAATTGTAAATTGTCTGTACTCATCTAATTATGGTCTCATGTTCCCAGTTAAGTATTCTATTACACTGTGGCTAGAGCACCAGAAATATGAAGCATATTGCTGTAAACAGAATTCACCGGAGGCTGACCAAAACACAACAAAAAGGAAATCTCAATCTCAGAATGTCTGAGAATAGCTGTATGCCATTATCAAAGTGTTTCGTTAGATCTCATAGATATTACAAAACAATTTTCCCTACTTCCCCATATTTTTCCTGTGAAGATATTTGTGTGTGCATGCATACAGATGCTCTCTCCCTAACAACATTCAAAAATAAATTGACTTATTACTTCTAGTGATTTTGAGTAAACTAATCTTTTAAGTTATATGCATATTTTCAATAAAGTTGTTTATAATGTAGCAAAAGAACCTACACTCACATATCCCGCAGCACAGTCCACAGCTCTCCACCAAGACACACCTCCAGCAGCATGTAGACAAACTTATCATCCCGATATGTTCGGAATAACCTGAAATACAGCCAACAGACTCTTTGTTAACTCCTGTTCGCGTTACAATGTTAATATTCTGTACATTTGAGGTGCACCTTTAGTCAAAACTGCATTCATGGTTTTTATTGGTATTGATGTCCTGTATTGGTAATGCAAATCCTAATAATATTAATGGTGAATAATGGTTGTCATAAACCCAGGACATGCGTCTAATGCACTTCTATGGACTAACGAGGGTTTACAGAGTGAAGCTGCAGATCAAAAATACTGCTACTGCAACTCTTCAGAGAAAAGCCCTTGTTATTCTATGAACTTGACAACACATGACGACACATTCAATATAATTGACATACTTAGATTTAATTGATAATAAAAGAGCTCTGAACTGATATAGAATAAAGGGAGTGTAAGGAGGAGTGTGGTATTAGTGAAGGAGAGTGAACATTACATGATGGCTGACCTTTCCTCTGAATGACAGTCAACACACTGCTCACACAAGCCTTTGTTCTGTAAAGTCATAGTCCAGATAAATCTCAGTGCAGTGGATGGACCCGGGTCAGCAGCATTCTCCCAGCAGGTTCCTTAGCAACTCCACAGAGAAGCTCAAACACCACCACCACCCCCCCATTTCATCTTCTCCTTTCGGAATACAGGAGGTTTGTGTTGCCTAAAATCCTCCTGCCTCTTCTCTTGGACCTTTTTGTGCTTCCACTAGCTTAGATAGCAGACAACAACTGCATATCTTTACAAAAAGGTACGCTGAAAAAAGTGCAACGACTGTGTCATTTAATCAAAGTACATTTTTAAATTGGTCCAATTAAGAATCATGGTTTCCGTTTTTGACATGGTTTTTTCCGTTTGCCCAGAAGCAAAACACATCCCCCCTGAAATAACTTAAAAACAATATTTAACCTAAATCGTTATTTTCACTTCAAAGCATGTCACATGACCACGTGACGTACAAAGCAAGGTGACTTCAAGATTTGCTGCAGCCGCCATTAC
Organism: Notothenia coriiceps; assembly: GCF_000735185.1. Classification (NCBI taxonomy): domain Eukaryota; kingdom Metazoa; phylum Chordata; class Actinopteri; order Perciformes; family Nototheniidae; genus Notothenia; species Notothenia coriiceps. Next base: position 31,492 of record NW_011357645.1, on the reverse strand, counting down.
ACCGCTACCCACTGTCTGTGAGAGTGTCTGACCCAAAAACAATTTTAAATAAGGTAAGGATTTGAAATAGTTTTTTTTTTTTTTTTTAAACTATTTTTAAATGTTTATCCATTTAGTGTTGTGTCAAGATAAACAACTAATTTACCATCTGTCTTTGTATTTGTGTGGAGTCTATTTTTATATAACATTACAAGATTCTTATTATTACATTATTTGCTAATTGTGCTCATTGTATGTGCTGTGATTTAGGAATAAATGGCCAGATACAAGTAAATGCTAGAATGTTAAGCGTGATTAATCACATTAGTATTAAGATAATAGGAGCTTACTTGCATTACCATCTGTACAGTAAACTAAGTATTTTTAAATGTATCTGGCTAGGTTTATGGTTTTAATAAAGGCATAATATTAAAATATACT
>NW_011357645.1:18653-30262 GCF_000735185.1 Notothenia coriiceps | reverse complement strand
CACATTTTGTTCAGCCGGATCAAAAATCTAATTGATAGATTTATGCTCAATAGATTTATGATTCAAAAATTATAAAAGTAGGGTAGACATGTGGATATTATCCGGCTGAACAAAACGTGATCCGTCTCTTAAATGTGTGTCAACCACAGACCTTATTTCGAGCTATTTTCCAAAATCCTATGGAGAAATTGCATTGTTGTACAGATGCAAATAGGTTGCATAATGTACTCAATTAATTGTATTAATGTATTGATGTATTTATATTTTATAAAACAGAATAGGTGATGCATATTTTAAAGAGATTCCAATAAATGTTAAGGTCTTTTGAAGAGAATATTCCTGTCTTTATGTGAACTGAGCTAAACAAAGTGTTATAAGTTTAAGTCAAAATGTAATTTGTTTACAGTAAACAAAACACAGTATTGTATTGATGTACAAGTTTTTGCTTTGTAATAAAAGAAACATATTTTAAGCTATAATAAAAAATATTGCCTGCAACAAAATGAAGTATTTTGTTTAATTTCTTTTCACAAACTTAAAAACTCTTCTTAGATCTAATATAATTATGAGGTTAGTCCAAAAGGAAAAATTAAGTTATAACAAAGTAATAAATGATGTGCGGTCTTCAGAATGAATCATCTTATTACTTGTCAATGTAAATACACTGAACAAAAATATAAATGCAACACTTTTGTTTTTGCTCCCATTTTTCATGAGATGAACTCAAAGATCTAAAACATTTTCTATATAAACAAAATAACCATTTCTCTCAAATATTGTTCACAAATCTGAAAAAATCTGTGATAGTGATAGTGACATTGAGCATGTTCGGGATGCTCTGGATCGGCGTATACGACAGCGTGTTCCAGTTCCTGCCAATATCCAGCAACTTCGCACAGCCATTGAAGAGGAGTGGACCAACATTCCACAGGCCACAATCAACAACCTGATCAACTCTATGCGAAGGAGATGGGTGACATGTTAGGGTTAGGGTTTAACCCTTGGGTTTTCGGACCCCCCCAGACCCCCCCAATAAAGCAAAACTGCACGTTTCAGAGTGGCCTTTTATTGTGGCCAGCCTAAGGCACACCTGTGCAATAATCATGCTGTCTAATCAGCATCTTGATATGCCACACCTGTGAGGTGGGATGGATTATCTCGACAAAGGAGAAGTGCTCACTATCACAGATTTTTTCAGATTTGTGAACAATATTCAAGAGAAATGGTTATTTTGTGTATAAAGAAAATGTTTTAGATCTTTAAGTTCATCTCATGAAAAATGGGAGCAAAAACAAAAGTGTTGCACTTATATTTTTGTTCAGTGTATATATCTTAGACGGAAGCAATATTTTTTACTTGACCCAAATTAATTTTTTGAGGTCAAAAAATCGATTTGGAATAAGCAAAAAAAATTAGCTGTAACAAATTAACGCAATTTGTTCAAGTTGATCCAAAGTATCCATTTTGTCAGTGTATCAGGTTGTTGTTACACCTGCATGTGTGATGAGATTCACCTGATGATGAACGCAGAGTTGGTCTGCTGAAGGATGTTTTTCTCAGAGTAGATGTGCTCCTGCTGTCTGGTGTCGACGATGTGCTTCTTCTTAATGCACTTCAGAGCAAACGTGGTGTCCTCATCCTTCAGCTTTACCTGAGATGCAACAGAGAGGAGTTAGCCTTCATTTATAAACACTGTCCCTGTAATAGCCTCCCGAGGAAAAATACTTTCATCACCCACCCTGTCATATCCTCTGACCCAACCTGCCATCAGGTCACAAAACTGCCCCTTAATTTTGCAGATGTATTTTAATAATATTCTTATTTTTCATCCATTGGTCATATGTTTGCTCAAAGATACCATACTACAAAGGGACTTGAGTTGAATAAATAACAAGAAGAGGGTTTGGCAGTTAAAACGTTATCCAGATAAATAAATTGCAGTATAATGAATAGTAGTGTTACTGAAGCTAACCAGCTCCACTCGTCCAAACCCTCCCATGCCCAGAGTCGCGATGACCTCCAGATCCTTGAAAGGCAAGAGGGAAATCTTCTCCCTCAGCCTCTTCAGCTCCTGGGCCTCTGCAGAGTCAATAGGGGAGTGGGGCCTGAGAGAGGAACATCAGGGGACATACGGTCACATTTGGGCCCCTGTTTGCTTTTACTCATACACTAACTCTGTCATGGTGCACTTACAGGGCGTTTCTCCTCTCATCACTCCTGGAAAGCTCATCTACATATTCCTTCAGATAAGACTGGAGCTCCTCATAGGTTCCCACCATTTGGTTGAAATTGCTAGAGGGGGTAACAGGGGGCAATTAACAACCTTTAGTTTGGTGTGTGTGTGTGTGTGTGTGTGTGTGTGTGTGTGTGTGTGTGTGTGTGTGTGTGTGTGTGTGTGTGTGTGTGTGTGTGTGTGTGTGTGTGTGTGTGTATCGTGTTTGTGGGTATGTGTTTGTGTGTGGTACATGCAATACTATCGATAAAAACAGTATTACTTTTAACTGGTTTGCAGCCACATAACTTATACAGCATAATTATGTTCTGATAAAGCTACTTTAAATTATTTTAGTAATGCACTGAATGGAAAAGCACAGCACACTGTCGCACAAGGGCAGGCTACTAACTGTCATGGGTTTGGTCTTTTTTTGTTTGTTTGCTTGCTTGTGTTCTGTTGTAACTGCTGTCCTTTCTGAGCCGGCTCTCCCATGTTCCTGCCCTTCTGTCAGTAGATCCACTCACCTGCTCCCCATTCCCTGATCAGCTCCTTCCTATCTATACCAGAGCATTTACTTGCTGCCAGATTATCTTTGAGCCATGAGCCTGAGCTTTCCTTTGTCTTGTACCATAGTCTGCCAGTTCCTGTGTTTTTAACCATTGCCTGTTTTCCCATGATAATGCTTTGTGTTCAAAGTTCAAGGTTCAAGGCTTTTATTAGTCATACGTACATAGCTACAGTGTAGTTATGAAGATGAAAATCTTAGGTCACAGGCTCCTCCAACAATGCAACACAATAAAAAAGCCTTACCCTTTACCTAATTTGCCTGCCTGGAATTGTTGTATCATTGTTCTACTTTTGTAACGATTTTTGTAAGACTGAGCATTTGCACCTGCCCTTGTGGTTTTATGAATTCGGTTTTCTTCCTTGAACTGTTGGAGTAGCACAGTATAATTACATCTGTTAGTTCATGTGGATGACAGGAAACTAAGAGCTGTGCTCTGGGATTTTACTGCAGCATTTGATGTCATGGACCTCTTATTGCCAAATGTAATGTCAAGGTTTTTCAATTCAACCTAAATAGCAGAACATAAGGATCTCGCTGACAGTTTACCCAGGGTTGGTTCAAAAATAAATAACTAGTTGCTGGCATTATAACCTTCCATACTCCTCAATCCATCTTGAGTAATAACTGGTTGCAGCAATGAAAGAGTAAACAGCAGTAACAAAACACAGATGAGAATATATTACTGTTCTTTACATTAAATGGCCTTTAATATAAGCTTTGGTTCCAGCTTTGATTCCAGCTGTACACAATAACATATCAGGTAAACATCCTGTATGTACTCACTCTCTGTCCACCACCAGGCAGTGTGTGTCGTTCTCATTGCAGATAATGTTGGCTGACCGAACATCCTCACTGTAAACAAACGCAACACAACACACATGAACACATTCTGTGGAGCACCCCTCTGACATGCCTTAGATCTCTGCTCAGGTGAGCAGAAGGATTTGTCCCGTGTCTCCTCTGATTGTTTACCCATAGTCAACCCAGACACAAAGAACTGGCCCAAACTGCTCTCTACAGTGGAGCTACTTAAAGCAGCCTTCTTATCTTCATGGGTTCACTGATTAATTGGTAATATTATAACAAGCAGTGTTGGAAGAAGTATTTAGATCCTTAACTTAAGTAAAAGTACAAATAATATGGCCTTAAAATTCTCCCTTATAAGTAAAAGTCCTGATTTCAAAATATTACTTTAGTAATATTAAAGTAAAAAAGTATTAACATCAAAATATACCTAAAGTACAAAACGTAAAAGTACTCATTCTGCACAATGACCCATATCAGAATAATATAAAGATACAGAAGTATTATCAGCTAAATGTAGTTCAAGAATCAAAAGTAATAAGAGTACGAAAACGGATCTCTTCAAATTAATATATTTTACGGTTATTATGTTATCCTGTTTTATCCATATAATAGCATTTTAGTGTTGAAGTTATACCATATCAGATCATGTGTTTTAATATGTACAAAGTAACTTGGAGTGTTGTAATAAATGTAGTAGAGTAAAAAAAAAGTACTTAAGTAAAACCGCTCACTACAGTGGACAGGTAGGATACTCAAAAGCAGTATTATTATCTTCATGGGTTTCACTGGTCAAATGGTAATGTGTTAACAAGTGAGCATTGATGGCTGCCAGAAGAACACGGAGCATGAGCTTCAGAGAGTTGGTGCTCACTGAATACCATGTGATGTGAGCTTTGAGGGTCTAATATATCTCGGTTTTTACAGTTCTGCAGTTCTGTGTCCTCAGTCCTGTCTGTACCTGATCAGAGCTTTTTCTCCAAAGTAATCTCCAACTCCCAACGTCTTGATTTCTTGTGGTTCAGCCAGCCCCTCTGTGCTCTGAGTGACTATCACCTACAGAGAGAACTGAACTGAGACAATCATTCTTTTCTAATGGGAGTCAGTCACTATACAAGCTGTAGAGGCAATATACAGTATATGGGACCTAATATTCAGCTTAAATTATACATAATCATTCATAACTGGATATTTTGTATTAAACATATATTATTTCCTATACTTGAGAATCATATTCTACATGCAAAGCTAAATACCTCAATCATATGTCCTATAGCATCAATGTAAGTTATGAGCAGCTAGGATTCTTAAGGAAACACTGTATAGATTTCCAGATGTTTCGTCATTTGAATTGCCCTCTGCGTATTGCAACTACTGCAGACAAAATGAGCTCTGAATAAATACAATTATATATATATTGTCATGATAACATTTAATTTATTTGCTTCAAGGCAAATGAATCGTGCAAATGAACTTGAATCAATCAAATACTGAGGCTTTAGGACAGTTTGACAGGCTTGTGCAGATATCTCACCTCTCCTTTTGCAATAATAAAGAAAGTGTTTCCTTCTTCACCCTCTCGAATTATATACTCCCCTTTTTCAAAATAGTCCTGAAAAGACAGAAGGTCAGTCATTCTCTTTAAATCAGAAACAGACACGGTATGGAACTTGATAAAATGTAGAAATATGCTAAAAAACGTGAGTGTGAAATACTCACCACTTCAAGACAATCCACAACCTTGGCCAGCTTCTCCTCAGGCAGTCCTCGGAGAAGTGACACACTGACAGAGACAAAAAGAAACACTTTTTTTTAACGGATGTTGGGATTTATCATATACAGTAAACTGCAAAATAATAGACATTTAGGAAATGTTACAATGCACTTAAATGTCTGCCAATAAAAATGGTCTTCAAGGCTTTGTATTTGGTATATCATGCAGGATTTTGATGATTTAATAATGATAGCATTTAGACTCAATTTCTTAATTATGAAATGAAGACATTTTTATTTTACCAGCCACTACAGCACTGCTGGTATTTTTTTCACCTAGAGTGTCTGAGCAAAAGTCAGTCTTAAACCTGTACAGGTGTGCAGTGGTGGAAAGTAACTAAGTACATTTACTCAAGTACTTCAATACACATTTAAGGTACTTGCACTTTACCTGAGTATCTCAGTATATGCTACTTTATACTTCTACTCCTCTACATTTTGGAAGCAAATGTTTTACTTTTTACTCCACTTCATTAATTTTAGAGATGTATTTACTAATTACTTTATACATTCAGATTTTGACAAACAATACTCAGGTAAGCATTTTAAAATAAGATGATTTGGTATGGATAAAACTATCGTGCATTATATTTAATTTACCTAAATAACTTAAAGTGGGGTTAACACAACATTTATTGGCAGCACATTCTTCTAATATTTGAAGATTTGCTGCTTTTGCTTTAAAATATTAACAAATGTGTGTGGGGGGGGGGCACAGAGTGTTACCTGCACAGGAAGCTGAAGTACTCGTTATGGCGCGCCTGTGTGGTCTGCATCATGATGGTCTGGAAAGTCTGGCGGTCCAGAGCCCAGATTTTAGACTGGGACACAGCTGGAGGAGAATCAACCATTCATTTGATCTGCTTACCATATCAGTTGCTTATATATTTTATTACTATTTATTTATTTTGTATTTCTATGCTGTATTCAGTCCAACAACATGCTGCAGATGTACTGGAATGACTATTATGATCATGTTGGGGGATTGTTTTCGGTATTTCTGAGCCAGACAAGAACACTGTCATTGTTTCATGTTCTGGAACATTTTGGAGATATGTTTTCTGAAAAGAGCTAGCTGTTTTCTCATGCATTCTCATCCTCATTTATCATGTCTGCACACAAACACAGGCAGAACATTCCAACTAAACTTTGTTTAACTACTTCTTTAAGATTATGTGTGCAACTATTAAAAACAAAATGAGGATTAATCCTTAAATAGATTTCAGACAGCTAACCTTCAGGTATCTTTGATCGGCTGCATTTTCGGCTGTCACAAATATAACACCAAACATTTTATTGCAACATTTATTTTTTCACGTGTTATAATTTCTCCAGGTGCCAAAGTAATATTTATATTGTGATATTTAAGAAGAACAAATCAAAAGCTAAGCTAAGATAAAGACAATTCAACTATCAAGTCATCATTTCAAGTCATAATGAAAGCAATTAATTATTCAATAGATGTTATTAAGGCCTAATTTAAATGTAAATGAATGTATTAAAATTCAAGCTGATGAGTGAAAGGATTATCATTTAACACACTGCAGGCCCCATGTTTACCTGAAATGTTCGTGTTGCATTGTGAAAAATAATTGTGTCTTTCCATCAAATGTTAATTCAAACATATTGGGTGTACAGTTAAAGCTTATACGCATGATAATATTATCATATCTGTGGAGTTGGTGACACATGGATGAGCAGGTTTGAGGTATATTTAATAACTCCCTGTGAGATGGAGGTGTCTTAAATGATATGGATATGGTTGTCAACAAACACGCCATAGCATACACACTGAAGCACCAGGGAGTGTGATCCCAGAGGGGACACACATAAAGGACCAGAACTTATTTAAAGAATGGCTGCTCCCCTCACCTTTGACCGTGGCTGTTCTCTTACAGTTGTACAGTATGGCCAGCTCTCCAAATGCAGATCCAGGACGCATCTCCCCCAGCAGCTTCCCATTCTGGAAGACCTCCAGCAGGCCATCTGCACGGAGCAAACACACCTTACAGTTCCACTCATCTACATATCTGTTGGATACAGATGTTAGGATGGCCGGCCTTTCATTATTCCTATCATCGATCACCCTTACCATTCTATCATCCCTACGATTCTATCACCCCTACCATTTTATCATCCCTACGATTCTATCACCCCTACCATTCTATCACCCCTACCATTCTATCATCCCTACCATTCTGTCACCCCTACCATTCTATCATCCCTACCATTCTATCACCCCTACCATTCGATCACCCCTACCATTCTATCATCCCTACCATTCTATCATCTATCACCCCTACCATTCTATCACCCTTACCATTCTATCACCCCTACCATTCTATCATCCCTACCATTCTATCATCTATCATCCCTACCATTCTATCATCTATCATCCCTACCATTCTATCATCCCTACCGTTATATCATCCCTACCTTTCTATCATCCCTACCTTTCTATCATCTCTACCTTTCTATCACCCCTACCATTCTATCATCTATCATCCCTACCATTCTATCATCCCCACCTTTCTACCATCTCTACCGTTCTATCATCCCTACCATTCTATCATCTATCATCCCTACAATTCTATCATCCCTACCGTTCTATCATCCCTACCTTTCTATCATCCCTACCGTTCTATCATCAATACCATTATATCATCCCTACCTTTCTATCATCCCTACCATACCATCATCCCTACCATCTCTATCATCCCTATCAACTGTCCAGCAAAATCTCTTTAACATGAAATGGGACATTGTTAGTTGCATCAGATCCATGCTCTGCAGAGCTTACCTGCCAGGACATAGAGGTAGTTTCCAGGTTCCCCCTCCTGGATGACCAGCTGTCCCTCGGTGTAAACCTTCTCATACATGCAGTCCACCATCTCCCTCAAGTGCTGCGGCTCCAGCTTGTTCAGAAAGTCATTGTTCATGATGGCACCGTTGATGAGTTTCTTGGTTCTGGAATTCAGGAAGAAGCCGAGATAAACAAAGTCTAATGTTAGTTATCCATACCAATATCACATCACACATTTACCTCAGGGGTTTAAAAACCTTTGCAGCATACAAAAGCCTTTGTCCTCTAAATATGAAGACCTCACGCAGGATGCTAGCTATGTTTTTGTTGTTATCCTGTTAGCTGCCAACCAATAAAGGTGGTCACCTACTGTATGGTCTTTCCCGTATGCGACGTCAAGGAACGCCACAGTAAGCACGCAGTAAGCTTAGCTCAGTGTTGCTGTTTTCACTGGAAGCAGCAGAGAGCAAACAATATAGGTTGCTTTCCCTCAGTTCATCAGTTTCTTTTGCATACAAAACAGCCAATGATGTGATCAACAGCTAATGAACATGTAGCTTCAAGATTTGACCTAGCAGAGACAAATTCAAGATTTGACACAACAGAGACATATGAAAACCAATTTATTAAAACACATGTCGCTATATATATGTAATATTTTGTATTATATTCTGCGGTATTGTATTATGTAAGGGCTGACTTCTGTAAAATAGTTCTGCGATTCATTTATTTGCACACCTTCATGGTTCATCCACAGGAGAGGATTCTGTATTAGACACAGCACTAGTTTCAGGTTTCCATCAACGATTTTTAAAAATGATTAGCCCAAATGGAGGACCTCAGCAAAATCATTTATGTCGTGTTTTGCTTGATTTGGTCAGGTAGATTTCCCCTGCCCAGAGTCCCATATGACATAGACATAGTGTCGGGTGTGATAGGGCCACTAAAGAACATTTTGACAGTGGGGCAGGATCATTTGAAAATGTGATTGTTAGAATGCATTGCTGTATTACTGTGAAACTACATTCTAGTTCTAATTCTAAAGTGATTCTTCACGTTAGTCCAGGATGCATGTTATAAGCTCAACCATGCCACTGCCCATCATAGATTATACCTTTATATGCTAGCATATTATTTATTTATTTACAAAACCAAATGTGATCTAAACAGTAATGTATAATTATGTGTTGGTTTCACCAGACGTGTTTGCTACAATAAAATATTGCAAATATGGGTCCTGGTTCCAAGCCACTGCATTAATGTGTGCATTTTGAATTTATTCAACAGATTTCCCTGAGTGGGTGTTTTTGTTTTCCTGATTAGCACATCACACAGATGATGTGCGGTGCGTTCAGTGGACATGAGGGTCTGAATGGATCTGAGAGCAGCAGGCAGTGGAGGTTGAGTAATTGAAGCTCATAATGACCCAGATCCTGCATCTAGATTCAGTGGCCCTTTGTTCCCTCCATGTCTTTCTATTATCCTGCCATGGTAATACAGCCTTTCAGATGCCCAAAGGTCTTCTGTTTTGGTCGATCACATTTAAATTACAACGACACCGTTTTTTTAGTAAAAGCTTGTTGATAACCTAATAAATACTTTTCTAGATTTATCATCAGTAATGATTTTGTAAGACATTTTCTATAGACTTAGTAGCTGTTTTTCTACACACCAAGGAATATGATTTATGGTCTTAGTAAAACAAAAATCCAGGTGCTAGGTAGAGTCGTATAGACTTTAGGGTGTTGTTGATAGCAAATAGCATTATATCTTATGTAGACAATAATGATTGGCCGATTTGGACAATTTCTGAGTGGTTTTGGGGATGATTGAGGATGCTGATTCCATATGACATTCTCAGGATCCCAAAAGTCAGTTTTAACAAGAAAATGTAGATATTTGTAATCCCGGTGGGCTGATTTTGGGTTTGATTTGAAAGTATCAGAGGGAATATGTTTACTAGCACTCTAAAAGTTAATGTTAATGTGTGGAGTGTCCCGTTAACTTACTGTGAGTCTTTCCGGACAGACTTTACAGTGGGGGTGTGAGCTGCTCTGAACCCCCCGCAGAAGTTTTCTGAGGTAGGCTCTGCAGAAACGCCCTCTTTGGCTCTGAGGCGGCGATGCACCTCCACAGCCACCCTGTGGAAGCGGCTGGGGGCCTGGTTGATGACACTGAAGCGGGGGGGTCGCCGGGGGCGCCGGGGCTGGGGGGAGCAGCCCAGACTGCTGTTGTAGCCAATAGCATCCTGGAGCTTGGCCACCTGGGAGACCTTGGCCTCCAGCTCACTCTGGAGATATTGCAGCTGAAGCTCCTGGGCCCGGAACTCCTGATCCCGACGGGCCAGCTCCTCCTCCAGCTGGGTGATCCGCAGCCTGAAGAGCAATATCAGTTCCATCACTGAATACAAAATCACACTACTGCACACCGACTCAGTCTACACTACAAACATAGAGCAGACAACGTCTGAAATGCTTAGCTGGACCAAATGCATGTCGGAAAAATGACTATACATTTAATACACATCGTAAAATGTGCTACAAGTTGGAGAAGCATCCATAAGGAAGCTCTTTATTCATTTTTAAATGAACGATTTTTTTTGACATTTCCTAAGCATAAACTAGAAGTTGGTACGTAGTAATTCTTGAGAATTAATCAAGTTGTTTTTGAAGGTAAAGCTAATCAAACCTGAACCATATTATTGAGTGGTTTTATAACAATGATGACATTATTGATAAACAACACATTTTGCTGTTAGGTTGGATCGAAGTCTTGGTTATAAAGGCAACAGATGTTGTAATGTAATGTAATATAATGAATGATGGGACATTTCCAGTAAAGCAAAGACCAATGACATTTCACCGAGGGCTCAATGATTAATCACACAAAAAACGTGTAATAGCCACATTGTTCCACAGGGCAAAACGTAGTATGTTCACAAAAACATCCTCTCAGATTGTTACATGGCTAGGTTTCTTTCTTTCATCCTGTCCTCCTACAAAAAACGACCAAATAGGTTGATTGTTCAGCAGCTTAATACGACCCCGAGTCACGCTTTAAAGTGTAGCACCTCTAGTGGTCGTGTAATAAACAACATGCTCCCGTTGATTGCAAACGCTCCGGAGATTCTTTTATTCACAAATAACCCTCTCTAGAAAATCCTAAATTATGCAATAGTTTGGCCATTAAAATGCTTTTTGATTAGATTCCTAGCGAGAAGTACTGTATTGTACTCTTATAATCTACGTCCAGTGGATGTGTGATAGTTTGATAGATATTACGAAGATGATTTGAGGTCTCACCAGAAGAACGTGTATACGCGGCAGCTTCCATGTAAAGTTAGCGTCAACCCTCACGGGGTGAAAACAGTATTTCCGGTCTCGAAGTTTTCATAATAAAACCTGAAGTATTCCCCTCACTGTCAAATGATTACAGTGATATCTGCA
>NW_011357645.1:13260-18613 GCF_000735185.1 Notothenia coriiceps | reverse complement strand
ACGTCTCCTTGCAGTATCAACACTAATTTGGCTGACTTTTATATTTGATCCAATTTGTAGATAGGCTGTATTTACACCATAAAGGTGCACAGCTGATATAAAGGGACTTGTAGTTTTTTAAAGATATTACTGATTTACTGAACTACCTTTCCAACTCCTCATGCAGTTGACTGTTACAGGTCTATACAGGTTCATGGTACAATGCATAAGCTTCAAATCGAGAGACTGAAACTGTATTTTCCTTTACCGTTCTGTTTTAATTTCACAATGAAGTTAATAGTCATATTATGTTTGATATTATTATGTTTTATTAACTACACCACTGGTTTNCACATAACGGCATTGTAATACACGGTTTGGCAGCATTAAATATTACACATTTGTCTAGAAGTCTTCTCATCAGGGCTCTATAAATAGAGAACTACGGCAGATGTGTAATATTTAATGCTGCCAAACCGTGTATTACAATGCCGTTATGTGATGACTTCCAAAGAGAAAAGCAAGAACACTCGGAATAATGTATTATTAAAAATATATATTTTCCCGACTTCATATCGCATAAACACCATATCCCAACATCCGGAATTATGGGTAGTTTGATGTTTTAGCCTATCAAAACCTCTGAAAAAAGAAATGTGTCTCTCAGAATTAAAAATGAAAAACCTATGGGGAAAAACACAAAAGCATTGTACACAATTTAAAACAATTAATGTTGTGTAATTAACAAGGATAGATGTTTTTTAGTGGATGAGTACTGCAGATATCACTGTTAAATCATTTGATCATTGGTTTTATTATGAAAACTTTGAGACCGGAAATACTGTTTTCACCCTGTGAGGCAGGGTTGACGCTAACTTTACATGGAAGCTGCCGCATACTGTATACACGTTCTCCTGGCGAAACCTCAAATCATCTTCATAATATCTATCAAACTAAACCTACACATCCACTGGACGTGGATTTTAAAAGTACAATATACAGTTCTCGCTAGAAATCTAATCAAAAAGCATTTTAATGGCCAAACTATCCTACAATTTAGGATTTTACAGAGAGGGTTATCTGTAACGTTTTGCAATCAACGGGAGCACTAGAAGTTGAACACTTTAAAACGTGATTATAGGACGTATTAAGCGCTTGAACAAAAGACCTATTTGGTCGTATGAGTTGGAGGACTTGTTGCTTTCTTTTCCTATTGATTTCTTATGGCCAGTGTCAGTGAATGATAGTATAGTTTAGCCATTATAATGCTATTTGATTAGATTTCTAGCAAGAAATATATTGTTTACTTTCAGACTCTACGTTCAGTGGATGTGTAGGATCTATAGATTGATAGATATTATGAAGATTATGTGTAAATACTACGTTGTCATGGTAACAATAGAGGTCAACCAGGATAAATGAAAGGTTCCTCCAATGATTCATGTTGATGCCCATTTTCTATTTAGTAATTCCAAACCGCAGTGAGACAAGGAGAAATTATGTGCTACTATATTACAGCAAAAAAGACTAAGAAGCCATTAAACCAAACGAGAAACTGGATCTTTTACATGTATGGCATTTATGTTGCTAAAATACAATTAACATTGTACATTGTATCAACCTCTTACCAATTCCAGAGGTAAAATAATCTGTACCACATTCAGAATTCAGAGGTCATACTGATCTAATCCAACAACTAATCCAACAATAGGTTTTCATCAATGTTTTAACTTTTATTCTGACCTGAGGATGTCTTTGTCCAGGCCTGGGGGGTCTGTGTGGATGGAGGCCAGGCAGCTGTTCTCCTCAGCCCGCGGGACTTTTATGGAACCGTTGCCCATGGCCAGGCATTGGCCGGCCACCATAGGAAGCCCTGAGTGTCCCGCTGTGTGTCTGAGAGGAAGGCGCTCTCTCCTTAATGCATCCTCACTGAAGTGTTCAAATGTTCTTAAAAAATTAAAATGAGTGATTCATAATTTTTTGACTGACGACAAATGTATTTTTCAGGGTGACAAAAACACTGCCACAAACAGTGCTGAACCAGCCTTTACACACTCTACTACTGTCAGGTGGACAATATTATTCATTCAAGTGTTAAAAACTTCCAACTAAGCTTCCACCTTCCACTATCTGTTGTTTATCCCCAAACAAATATCTAATCAGGTTTAAGTACCATCCAGCCTTGAATTTCTACGAATGTCTGTACACTGAACAAAAAAAATGTAATGAAGAAAGAGAAAAGTTCCATGATTTACTTACAGAGTGATTGAGGAAGGTGTTGAACATGATCCTCCTGATGCTCTGAAACACCACTCTGTGTTCAGAGTTTCATGCTGTCTAGATTCCAGTTGCGTCCTCTTCGGTTGCCGTCCATGAGCTCAATGACTTTGCCGGGAAGCTGCAGGGGTCTCCACCACTCTGGAGCTCTGCTGGTGAAGAGTGGCAGCCTCTGGTGGGCTTCTAAAGTTTCACATGTTCAGAGTGGGAAAGTGGGAGACCAATGAAATCACAATTACAATTTGTAGAGTAACTGCATAAATAATAACCTAAGAAAAATGTTTCTGGAGAGGGTAATATGAAGGAGATCAACTTGAATGCCCCCTCCCATTGATTTGATGTGATATAGAAATGAGTAAATAAATATAATCATGTTTTTCCATAATGCTTTTTGTATGATTTTTCATAAAAGTGTCTTTTTTTTCAGTGTATAAGGCAACATTTGTGTCGAGCTTAAAGGTCACCTATCATGCTATTTTTAGGCAATAGCATTGGTCTCAGATATATATAAAATATATAAAAAACATATCTTTGAAGTGTTTTGGTAAAAAAAAAAGACAGATCACCCATTCTAGCCATGCCTCATATCCCTCTATTTCTCTTCCTGTTCCAAAAGTGGTGCTGATTCTGGGTATAAACAGGACTCTCTTGAGAATGAGACCCTGTGTCTCAATGAGATTTTCACCTGTACAAATAAAGGCTAAATAACAAAATAAAGCTTTTTTTTTTCTAACTGAAAACAAAATAAAATAAGAGGGGGCGGAGCTTATGCCGGCTCATGCGGGACATGGCAGATATGTCTAAAAGGCTGCGGTGATGAAACGCAAGGATTATTAGATCAAGGATTATTTCTGAAACAGTATGGAGCTCAAAGGCTTTCTCTCTTGCCGGTTATACCACAAGCTGAGTTCATTTTTATTGCCTGCTTCTTCACACACATGCTCTCTCCAGTACAGGTTAGCTCTGAGTGTTAGCGATGCTAATGTAAACACCGACCATATTACGTCCAAAACAGTCGGGCATTGTTTCTGATATAGCCTGTCTCGCCAGGAGAACGTGTATATGTGGCAGCTTCCATGTAAAATTAGCGTCAACCCTCACTGGGTGAAAACAGTTTTTCCAGTCTCGAAGTTTTCATAATAAAACCGGATATATTCCCCTCACTGTCAAATGATTACACAGTGATATCTGCATTACTCATCCACTAAAAAACATCTGTTTATCCTTGTTAATTACACAATATTAATTTGTTTGAATTTTGTACAATGCTTTTGTGTTTTTAACCTTCGATTCGGAGAAGGAGTTTAGACACTACAGAGTTTCCGAAGACACTACACTACCCAGAATCCCCAGCTATCGTTTGGGACTACAACATCCGCCTTGCTTTACAAACCCCGTGATTAGTCCTCAAGCCCTGTGATTGGATGTTGGAGTGGCAGTGCGACAAGGTTACGAAAAGCGTCAAACAGCTCTTTGAAATGGAATGGAACCATGGCAGACTTTCCAAAACTGGACTCGGACGGGTCCAGCCCAGCCCTCCCCCCCAGAACTACACATTATGGCTATTGTGTGTTTCGCAACATTATATGGCACGTCTCTACTGGGAATTGTAGTTTTAAAAGACGTTTTCGTATTTCCCATAATTAGAAGTTACCAGTATCAAACTGTGTACACCCCTGGAGGCTTAGGGGATACGAAACACATTGGTGTTATCAAATTTAAAACATATAATTAATAAATGGGTGAAAATTGCTTGTGTCCATAATGGGCAGCATTAATATATACCCACATGACAGCTAAGGTCAGAAGAGCTTTATTTAACAGCTGGTCTTATGTCTGTGACGCCTCCTGTTGTTCTTTGATAAGCCCGAAACATGCACTTGCAAATATGGCAGTAGCCATCGATCATCTTAAGATTATATAAGATAAGATATACTTTATTGATCCCAAGTTGGGAAATGTTTTTGTTACAGCAGCATACTACTTTGTTCTACTCAACTACAATTCAGAGGTTAACCTGGTATTTATATATACTACATTTATTTTAGTTACTTTACAGATTCTGATTAATGATGTGAAATATAAACAACCCTTAAATCAGACTTTAGTTACACCTGACTCAAATTCAGGGAATGTGATTTTCAAGTGCCAAAATAAACTCTGCAATATATTGGACGTTAAGTACTTTGTCAGACTTCATATTTATCTGTGGATAACCCCAACGTTTTTTTCTTATTCAAAAGAAGACCTTAACTTAAAGTAATCTTTAATGTTTAAATAAAGCCTTATTATTTTGTCTGTTTTGCACATCCTCCTGTTAATATCTTTGGTCGTCCAGCACTAAACTGTTTTATTGTAGAGATCACTACAGTATCTTCTTGATATTTTCTATTCTATATTTCTATCATTGACCTTCTACTTTCCCCCTATTTTGTATGTAGGCTACTCTTAATATTTAAATGTTTTCATCAAATATAACTTATTCAACAACAAAATTCAATAACGTGCTTTAACCACGCGGTGCGGGTTAAAAAACCAGTGGTGTAGTTAATAAAACATAATAATATCAAACATAATATGACTATTAACTTCAGTGTGAAATTAAAACAGAACGGTAAAGAAAAATACAGTTTCAGTCTCTCGATTTGAAGCTTATGCATTGTACCATGAACCTGTATAGACCTGTAACAGTCAACTGCATGAGGAGTTGGAAAGGTAGTTCAGTAAATCAGTAATATCTTTAAAAAACTACAAGTCCCTTTCTATCAGCTGTGCACCGTTATGGTGTAAATATAACTATCTACCAATTGGATCAAATATAAAAGTCAGCCGAATTAGTGTTGATACTGCAAGGAGTCGTATTGTGTGAAAAGAAATGGAAGATGTTGTTTAATTGCTAATATATTTATGATCCACGTCACGTATTCAGTTTTGGCGGCATTTCTTCCAGTTTGTCAAAAGGTCTTCTGATCAGGGCTCTATGAATAAATAACTATGGCAGATATGTAATATTTAATGCAGCCGAACCGTGTATTACAATGCTGTTATGTGATGACTTCCAAAGATAAAAGCAAGAACACTCGGAATAAAGTATTAT
>NW_011357645.1:0-8443 GCF_000735185.1 Notothenia coriiceps | reverse complement strand
TGCAAATTATGCAAAAAGGAATTCGCATATCACCGCAGCACATCAAGCCTCAAGTATCACCTCAATGCAAAACATATAGCAGCTAGCGTGGAAGCTAGCGTGGACGCTAGCCCGACTCGGAGTACAAGGACCCACACCCATTTTTAAATCAACTGTTGGTAAATCAACAAAGTCTGTTATGGCCTCTGAAGCATCAGAGAGATGTTTTCTAATAGTCAGGGTTTCCAATGTTCTGAATGTACTTGAAAGTATTGTGTTTTACTTAAAAAACAAAGTGTTATAGTTTACAGAAGGTCTACCTACCTATAGGCTACCTGAATCTCTGAAATGTACTATATTCCTAAATATGCTATTGCTACACTTTATGGCAAAAATTGCACTTTTCTGTAGGTCTTGGTTAAGTACCACCTTGAAAAAAATAAACAATGTTTTGTTGCTTAAGCTTATGTATTCAGTCATTATTCAATGGTATACTAAAATCCATGTGAAAAAAATTGCTTCTCACTGTTCTCAGGTCAAATATTTATATGTGATTAAAAATGCGATTAATTTCGATTAATTAATTACAAAGCCTCTAATTAATTAGATTAATTTTTTTAATCGAGTCCCGGCCCTAGTTTTTTTGCTTTATTTTTTAATTAATTCCCATTTATTTTCAGTTACAAACCAAAAAATGATGTTAATAACTAATTTGATGAATTAATAACACTGTATATGCATGCGGAATTTTTTTTTTTAAAAGGAAACCGGATTTGTGGAGCATGCAAATGTGAGAATAGTTCCTTTTTTGTCCCAATCATCTGTACATATTCAGCATAAGAAAACTACCCTTTTAAAATGTTGATGCTCATTTTGCACGGGAAATCATGAATGCGTTTCGTCAATGCAATCTATTTACAAAGAGTGCCTTTATACATACAATCCTTCGTCTTATGTTGTACAATACTTTTTACAGCATTAAATCATAGAAACACCTCAATAGATACAAAAAAGAAAGGATTATCATCTATGTGCCAAGCATGATGTGTGATGCTGGTTTCAAATTACTTCCTATACAGCCACACCATTCACCCACAACGTCATAGCTGCATGAAAAGGGATTTTTGAAAAGGCAGTGAGTCAGATAATATGAAGAAGGAATCAGCATGAGGGTCTCCCTTTGTTTTTCTTGGAAAGACATCCACCTGCTCTGTGAGTTGCTCTGAATTCTTTATCACAGTTACAGTATTGACCTCACATCAAACAGCGTTTGCTAAAGTGTCCACGCTCGCTTCACTAGGAGTTAAATAGATCAAAGTGTAGGCAGTAAAGAAACACATGAGTAGGGACAGTGTCTCCCTGTGGCTGAGACGCTGTCCACAGAGCCTTCATCAGTAAATAAAGACGGCCTCTCCTCCCAGTCTATTGAAGTGAGCTCACCCCTGCCCCGGAGCTTCTGTGGGACCGGCCCCGTGTCCGAACCCCTGGAAACACGCTTTAATGCCAACTCCAGGTTTGGGTAAAAACTCAACGATATCTCCAAAAGTCTTTGGCGTTCTCTTTCTGTGGCGTCATGGAGACAGTGTCCGGAAGGACTACTTCTTAGCCAGTTGGAAAGGATGTTGACCCTTTAAACACACGTGTGAACACGGTTTATTCACTTCAGAAGCACAGGCAACATCATCAGGGATATTAGAATGAGTCATCCATTACATGTTACTTATTTTTAGCCTTTAATGCCCAGTGCATTTCCAGAGTTTCTTTGAGTATCATTTTCTTATTGACATTTAAATGTCTTCATAGTTTTAACCCTTTTGTCCTTTTACCTCACGTGACCTAATGGCAAACCCCCAGAACCCTCTCCTCTCTATTGTCTGATATGAAAGTGTTTAAATATCTGAGGTGACTTGATCACGACACTATAAACAAATAAACTAAACTAAAGTAAACTAGTGACTGTCAGGTCTCTCTGTGAGCACACATCCTCGTTAGTAAGGGAGTCAACAGCTTTCTCACTGTACTACAACACTAGCTGTCCTTGTTCCTGATGTGAAACATTTTGATCAAGTTATTTTCATCCTGCCTGGGTGGTTTGGTTGATAAGTTTGTTGCCAGGCAAGAGTGGATACAACAGAACTCCACATTGAATATGTTTGTGACTACATTCATGTGACAATCATTTATCATCTTTTGTCTGCAAACTGTTTTAACAACATTATAGGGACACCACACAAGATTATCTAATTAACTGAACCTTTTGTTGACGATTGGTTTCATGTCCCTAAAGCAAGCTGAAACAGTGTGATTGTTGAACCTTACAAATAATAAGGAAGCTCTTCCTTTTACTTCCAGGATCCAGGTTAATAGCAGCTGGCTGGGGAGTAATGGATTACATGTAACAGGATTACGTAATCAGTATACAACAAAAAGGTAACTGTCATAAAGAAAATGCGTCATCAGATTACTGATACATCTTTTTACAAGAGGGATAACTAACTGAATACATTGTAGACTCACTGCCTGAATTGTATCTTTGGTTTTTATTTAGGCGGCTCTCATTCTTGATTATTTCAACTTTCTTTTTTGAATGCAGTCGGTTGACACCTGATTTGTTAAGCAAACATGATGTGTTTAATCAATGTATTAAACTAAAACTGCATTTGTAAACTAAACTATTCTGGTTTCCTAGTCTAGAGGACTCATTTAAACCTCTTATTGATATTTATTTTATTTTTATCAGGTTATACTTCCTTTATATTGCGTTACTTAGATTGAATACTGATTCAATAGTTTAACATGCATCTACTGCAGACATTGTCCCAGAATACATTATTAAAGTAAATCTTCCAACTCTGATGAGCAGCAGGTCTCTAGTGTTTCCCACAACAAATACATTGGGATTATATTCATATCAACGTTAATCTTTAACCATTTTTGTCAGGGTACTGTTTTAAACAGATTGTTCTAAGACAGACAGGAGTTTACATCATACTGCCTAAGTGGAAAAACCCTGAATGACTGTGAAAAGGTTAAAAATGGCACAGAGGTCTAAAAAAGAACTTGAAAGGACAACTGAGAAAAGATGTTGGCAGGTTTGAGGAAACAGCAGTCTGCTTTTAGTCGTAGCCTATAGATCAGTGAGTCATGTATTCTTTAAATAGATCAGGAGTGAGTGTTTTTTCACACTCAGACTGAACACTTCCTCCCTCCTCTGTGGGTTTCACCTCTGCTGGAGGAACTTTGTCAATGTGTTCATTGTTATCAGAAAAAACCCTCTGCTTTGCACTGGACATCTAGACAGCCTTTTCTAAAAGTGTATCTTACCTCTTCATTCAAACATGTTAATGTTATCATCATTAAAAAGCTGAAACAAAACCACAGCACACAACCCATGCTGTAAGGGACAGACACATCCTTTGTGATAATGTATGGACAGGGTCAGGACTATGTGAGCAGCCATCTTTAGAGTGTATGCAGTCAGAATACTCTCTGTAAAGGCAGAAGGCCTCCCTTCACATGACAGTTTCTGAAGATCTGCTACTAAGGGTTATATTTGACCAGCTTTAGGCTAAATGCACCTCTGAGTAACTTAATCTGTCTACTCAAGTCCTACCATTTCCTACAAATGAAATCTCTTTTAGAGAGTGTGTCTGTAAACTTGTTTGACATTAAACGGGAGTTAAACCAGCTCAGCAATAGGTTTAACTAACTTGCTAAGACTGAACCACAGGTGCAGTTTAAGAGACCACACGGTTCTGTTCCAGACAACACAGGTTTAAACACGTCTGAAACCTTGAACGGCAACTAAGATCAAAGCAGAGCAACAGCCTCATTTGAATTCATTTGTCTATGTTTTTAAATTCCTTTTCTGAAGTGCTTGGACCTGTAGGAAAGGACCAGAGTCTATGTAGATGCACTGTCCTGCCTCCATACATTATTTGTTATGAGAAATGTTTTAGAAACAAAGCCAAAATCCTCAGAAATGTATATTTAATTATGATGGTCATGCTGAACAGAATCAATACTTTGAACATTTCAGAACATATATGGAGTATTTATGATCAGTATGACAGGTAAATGAAGGCCAGCTAGTGACCTGGTTAATGCGAGGTATGGTGCAGCAACATGACACTGTGAATATTGTTTTGCCAACAACAATCTCCCATGGCAACATCAAACCAGGCAGACACACACGGAGCTGTGAGGGAGCAGCACACACTGGACCAGGTCCTCTCCTCCAGTTCTTCAACACTGAGTGACTCGTGGAGTTAATGAGGTTAGCTTAATGAACACAGCTACTGCAGAACACACACTGCTGAATACATGTCCTACAGTTGATTTAAATAAACACATTTCCATGTCAGGAAGGTTACAGCTTTCTTCATAAAGGGATCAAATACATGTGATGATCACAGCAGCATGCCTTTGGTGAGCAGCAACATTTCCCTCCAACAATACGGATGTATGCGCTGAAGAAACCCAAACGTTGAATTTAATGAAATGTATTATGTAAGGAGTTTACTTAACTGTATTAGGTTAGTTGAAATATTACGTTTAAATACAAAACCTAAGGACCTAACCTAATACAGTTATGTGAAATCTGTTGACATAATACATTTAGTTAAATTCAATGTTTCACTTTTTTCAGTGTATACTGAGCCTCAGATTAGAAGACACGCAAACACACACTACAAACACTGCAGCTAAACACAGAGCATGACAACCATAAAGCAGGAAGCGGCTGTCCTTAACATTTGGCAGAGCTATTTACAATGAAGTGAAATCAGAAGGAGAACATGAAGCGTACATGGAGCTTCTGCTTTCCTTTCACTGCTCAGGATGCTTAAGCCTGAACTTTAAAGCTTCAGATGATTCAAAGATCTTTGTTGACACTCTCCTCCGGGACACAAGCACTGGCTTTAAACATGTTAAGCGCAAACTGATCGTCTGCAATATTTCAAATCAGATCATTTTTATCCGATGCAGATGTCTCAGATCATTTTTGGAATTAACTCCAAAAATGTTGAATCGTTCATTGTTTTAGACCAGGAATCCGTACGCTACTACAATTGTTCAGAATGATCTCTGGGAAATGATGTGTTAGTGTAATACAAAATAAACCTCCCCATAATGTAAACATATGTTGAGCGTGAAATGTAATTGTGTGTCGCATGTAAGGTAATAAGTAATGAGTGATTGTGTATACAGCAGGCCTCACTGCAGCCTGGCTCAGGGATACACTGATTATATTTAGGATCCTCTGATCGGTGTTCATATGTTGCCTTTTGTCACTGAGGGGTCCCCCCATAACACCAATCCCATAGGTAACACTATGATGTATAGTTTATTATAGGCAACATGTGTAATATTATAAAAATAGTACTATGCTACATGGTTAGCATTTGTTTCCAATGAAGGCAGGTTTACATCCTCAGCGTTAAATAAAATCTGTTGTAATGTACAACTATAACACGATCAGTTTCTACATATGCAGCTGTGGTGATTTGGATCACTTTAGAATCCTTTGGTTATGAAACTGTTACCCTGATGCTTTTGATATCTTTATCTCTCTGCCACTGTGTGAACATATGTTCCAACTGAAACTGTTTGTCTCCTACACTTCATCACACGGAGGAGAGCTCAGCTAAGACTTTCAGAACACTAAAACTACATATTTTCAGCCCCACAACTCAGTGCAGCATGGTCTGTTACAACAAAACAACACAATAAGTTAATAAGCATTATCCACTTCACATTATGCACAAATATCATGCATCTGTTGACACATTCTTATCCTTCCTTGTCCAATCCGGTATTAAAATAACACATAGATATAAAAATCCAATACATAAACAGTCATACGTATTAAAATAAACAATCTATACAAAAATGTTGCCATATATTTTTAGGATTCCATTTTTTTTCCCCTTGTATAACAGAATAGGGAAAAGTAAAAAAATAAATATCCTATGTACAATCACACAAGCCATTCCAAAGTTATCGTCACTGCAAGGAAAAAGCAAAATGCAAATGAAATGTTAGTTCAAACTCAGTTCATGGTGAAGTCAGCAGACAGTGGGAGACTCAAACTGAAACGTACTTTATTCCAACATCCTGGTACAGGTAAGCCATCGTCTCCCTGAACAAAGACAGACGGATGAAGTTAACAACAAGCACTGCGGAACAGTCAAGGCTCTGCATGCCTGAAGCCACAATGCTTACAATGATGCAAAACAAAAATCAGTATTCCCTAGGGTAAGTAGCAAAGTGCTAAAATGTATTATTTGGGTCATCCAGGTTCTGTAGGAGAGTCCTGTTCTGTTTCTGCATCGTATGTGCCATGGTCCGAATTTCCAAAGTGACATATATTTCCCATGTTCTAGTGGCTCTTTCTGCTTTTTTTGCTTCCAAAATCTCTTTTAGTCTAGTTGCCATTTCACAGAGTCCTATGAACCCGGAAATGTTAAGTACCCTAAGGTTAATGTTAGAAATGTATAGTAAGGTCTCCAGCACATAGAAACTGCCTGATACTAACCTGCGGGGCAATTTGAACAATTAGCATAAGGTGTGTTAATTAGCATTAATGTTAATGTGGATAATAATTCATTTGAACAATTTGAAGAGTGTTTTTTTCAGGACTAAAACGGCAGTATTAACCAGAAAATGACAATATGTGTACTCTGTGGGCTGATTTTGATTAATTTTGTAGAGAGAATAATTGTTGTAAAAAAGTATTTATCGTAATAGTTTTTGTTTCATTTAACTATCTATCTATCTAAAAGTAACAATTTGGTTAACCTGGATAACATATTTATAATTTAAAATCAGCGGACTTTAATATTTTGGGTACATTTAAGATACATTTGGAGACTATGGTGCCGTGTTTGATTCTAAATTGCAATGACAACCAGTGATACAGTATATTGATTTTACGGTTCAGGTATTTGCCACATTAAATTGACAGAATAAAGACTTCATTTCACAGATGATGGGGTTATATTGAGAGAAGTGTGTTTCTCTTAAGGAACATGAAGGATTCCATTGAAAGAAACCTTTGTGTTGGTTAAACATTCAGAACTTCACAACTCTTTAATACATTCAAAGAAAGAATTCATGATTGTGAGAATAAATACAACCATTGGTAGTCTCTTTAATTAAAAATATATTTGAATGTTTTAATCCTTGAGAAATCACTTAACCATGTTTATCCTCACCACTTAAGGTAGAGGGTGACAACAAATGACCCAAAAACACACTAGTGTAAACACCAGCCTGCCGGTTCTATGCAACAGTCCACCAACACTATGAAAGATGATTTCATGCATTTCAGTAATGATGCAGCGGATCCACACTACCATTTACAAAGACATGAATATGTGTTAAACGTAACCTTACCTGTGTACAATCAGAAATAAAGAGTTTCCTTAAACAGATTTCTGAACCCTGATCAGTTATCTTCTAATACCAAATGTAACCACTTCACCCTCTCCATTAGCCTTGCAAAGCCAATCCTTGTTTTGTTTATTTGTTTTGGAGACCTACTGGGCACAACTACTGCATAACAAGATGCATTTTGGATTAATAAACAGGTAAGGGGGAGTGTTTAAAATAGGACATGACTCTCACAACTTGCTTAAAGCTGTGTGAACGGAAGTTTTCCTGGTTTCTGATTTGATGACACTCTGATAATACCTGGAACATGGTGATTTTAGTATAACCTTCTGAGTGGTTTCCAAATGTGATTTAACGAACCAATCTCCACATCGGTCAAAGACGATTAGTGGTGACTGGCTGGTCATTAGGGGGAGGCACAGCCCCACCTAGTGTCAGCAGAAAGTATTAAAAATAATGATTACAACAACAACAACAAAAAATATATATATAAAATATATTTTAAGATCATGTTTAATCATCTGATTCGTATGTTCATTGCTGTTTTAGTCTGTGTTCTTCTAATTAGTGTCTACAATGTGTGCCTATTGAGCTGTTTAGAGCCATGTGGGACAAAACCCGATCATGCCCCTCCCTCTCACTGTCAAAGTGAATGGTGACTGTAAAAATTACACTGCGCATGCTCAGAGTATTGTCCTATTTAATGTGTGTGGCAAAAAAATAATGACCATAGGGGCACTGAGCTGCCATCCCCACCATACGTCATCTCACATCATTCAGAGCTGATTGGCTGTAAGTACGTGTGCCGCGAAAAGTGTGGTGTGTGAAGAGGAGACGAGAGACGCGTCCTAAAACCCGGAAGTAAGCTGCGCATGGGTTCCCTCCACAAAAAATCAATGAGATTTCTCCATAGGATTTTAGAAAATAGCTCAAAATAAGATCTGTGGGAAACGTACCTGTTAGATAAATGCACATTTTGTTCAGCCGGATAATATCCACCTGTCTACCCTACTTTAATAATTTTCGAATCATAAATCTATCGATTAGATTTATGATAGACTTTTGAAACTAC
>NW_011357644.1:0-1266 GCF_000735185.1 Notothenia coriiceps | reverse complement strand
GCATTCTCTTATAACAGTGCTGCTGATGAGAGAAATACTTATAAAGACAGAAGTGACAACAATGTAAAAGAAGCCATGTTGTTGTTGTTGTTGTTGCATTTTGGGGTAAGCTCCACAGCAGATTGTCACCATGGGTTCACTAGCCTGTAGACAAACAAGAAAGGCTGCGATTCAAAGCCTTCTCTGGGTTTTAGAGGTCTTCTCAGTATCTGAAGTGTAAATAAACAGCACCGGCTCTGTAGCGTCGTGATACGGAACCCCACTGTCCAGAAGCCAAGACATGGAGAAACCCGTTTGAAAAAATAGAAGAAAGGAACAATACATTATCCTTGTCCGACTCCCAGAAGCAAATATCTCCCTCTCTCTCTAATCTCCTTTTCTTTCGGTTTTATGCTGTCATTTTCTCTCTGTACAGTGACTGAACTGGTTCCTGCACAGACATTCTGAGAAGTTGGATGCTGAGGGGCGGACAGCATTAGTGTTACCAGGGGCACGAGAAAATCCTCCACTGAAGGGGCGGCGGTGCCATGAAGAAGGCCAAAGCTGGATGCTGAGGGGCGGACAGCAAAGCACCACCAAATCCATCCCCTTTTAATTTACCAGGGGCATGAGATTCTGGCGGGTGTGGATGGAGGGGTTTAGTCCGAGGGGGGTGTGCTTAAGCGCGGGTCCCCGGGTACTCACGGTGCGCAAGGTTATGGATGTGTGAGTTTTTAAAGGGTTTGCTGGTACTCATCAGGCCGCCCTGTGATGCTTTTAGGTCGGACATGGTGAAGAGGGTTTCCCGGTCTCTTTCCTGGATGATGGAAATAAGGAGAACCTCCAGCACAGCAGGGTTGGTGCCATGAAGAAGGCCGAAGATGGATGCTGATGGGCGGAAAGCAAAGCACCACAAAATCCATCCCCTTTTAATATTACCAGGGGCACAAGGTTCTGGCGGGTGTGGATGGAGGGGTTTAGTCCGAGGGGGGTGTGTTTAAGTGCGGGTCCCCGGGTACTCACGTTGCATAAGCATGAAAAATATAGTTTGCACTTAATTTTGTACAATAACAACTCGATGTTGTAACTGCAGACTATGAGTTTAAATTGGGTACACATCTAAGATTGTAGAAAGATAATTAATTGCTCACAGTAAAACAAATGGCGAAATACATAAAGAGGAATTCACATCAAATAGGCGCATTAGTGACTTATTCTTACATAACCGCTGGGTTATAAAGTAGTAGGGAATAGTTTTAGCGGAGGTATTTTACCGCACAACATGCA
>NW_011357643.1:0-2336 GCF_000735185.1 Notothenia coriiceps | reverse complement strand
ACACACTGGACGCATAGGTCAGAAACCAGAGGAGACTGTGAGGTCCACCGCAGACGGACCACTTTTGGACAAAATGTCCTCTCCATTAAAGGCAGCTCTTTGTGGAATAGCCTCCCGAACTGAGATACGGGATTGTCCCACTCTCAATAGCTTCAAAGGTCAACTCAAAGAATGGTTGAGAAACAAACAGATGTGCAATCACCGCTAAATGCACTTCAACACAGGGGTATCTCCTCTTGTATCATCTCATGCACTTAATGTCGTTGCTGCTATAGAGTACTGCCATGTGGTAAATACTTGTGTGTGCTGCTCTTGCTCTTTTGCATATCATGTATTTATTTTTGCTTTCTTTATAAATGTTATGTTCTTATATGTTGTATATATGGAAATTAGCTCATAGCTAAAATCTGGTATATTTACACTTGAAGCATTATTTGTCTTAAGTGTTCATTAAAGGTGGGGTAGGCCATTTTGGAGAAACCAGCTCGAGTGCGCTAGAATTTGAAAATACACAGCCAGAAAAAATCTGCCACTTCGTTACAGAGCCCCTCCTCCAACACACACGAACGCGCACATGACCAATGAGGGCACGAGATAAGTTTGTGCACAGATGGAAGGCTGACAGGCAGGTAGGCCATCCAGTTACTTTAGCCGGGCCGGCTCAGATGATTGGTCGTGCTTTTTACAGCGCCACGGCTTCCTCAGATGACATTTTTTTATGGATTTTTTGTCAAAGCACTTCAGATATTCATTGCTATTGAGATGTTAATGGCATTCCATTGAATATAACAAAAAGTGTATCTCGAGCCGGTTTCTCAAACTTACCTACCCCACCACCTTTAATGTGCATTGTTCCTATTCAAATAAGCGATTAAATGAAATGAAATGCAAATAATACTTAGTAATCATTAGTGATCAGTGAAAAGAAGGATCACTGTTACTGAGAAACTGTTCCCAGAAAGTTCTTCCACTAGTTGACTTTTATGGATGTTCCAAACTAAGTAATGGATGTCTGATCTGTTTAATAGGCTTATATTTTAATGCATGACTGCTTGTATTTTACGGACCTTTCATTAGTCAGAATTATATTACTCCATTATGCAGTGTGTTGTTTCACAAGCTGAATATTACAAAAGAAAAAATATATAATAAATCTGCATCTCCTATAAATCTATTCAAGCCCGATATAATATCTCATCATCATGTACTCGCCGGGTCCTGAACATTTATTTTTAAATCATTTCACCTCAGGCATCATCATTCTAATTCTTAGGTATGCACATTACGGCACTACTTTTCCTTCTTTTCATGTATTTATGATGACGATATTTCAGTGGCTTTTTTTCTTCTTATACCTGTACCCTAATATTCCCCCCTCCCTTGTTCGATCTCTTTGTCTTACTTAATAATGCATTTTTAATA
Organism: Notothenia coriiceps; assembly: GCF_000735185.1. Classification (NCBI taxonomy): domain Eukaryota; kingdom Metazoa; phylum Chordata; class Actinopteri; order Perciformes; family Nototheniidae; genus Notothenia; species Notothenia coriiceps. The sequence continues at coordinate 914 of NW_011357643.1, read as the reverse complement.
TATTCATTTCTTCTCATCTCAACTCAATCTTCTCTGCTTTTGGCATCTGAACATTTCTTTATATAGGCTTGGTTAATGTGCAAACACTTAAACATGACGGGACATTCCTTATGTTTCAACTGTCTTTCCTTAAACGCTTCAGCTCCGTTTCTTTAATATCTCTGTCACTTCCCTCCTCAGACACTTTCCATTTCTGTATCTCCAACAATCTCATGCCTGACAACCACCCTTTCTTATCTCCTTGCCTCTTCTATCCCTTAACTGTTCCTCTACCTTATAGCCTACCTCCTTATTTTCCTGTATTATTTTTACCTCGTATACCTTAAATACCTCTATAAAAGCTAACCCTGTAGCAGCTGCTGGTGAGAACAAGTCTTTCTCTGTTCTCTAATTAAAAGAGTCCTGCTGAGTGGCTGGCTTTAATACTGTGCTAGCAGGTCAATTCAAGGTAAAGGAAAACTGTAGTGTGTTGTATTGGTTTTTGTGTAAATGGTCTGCAAAATCTAAAATCCCAAAGTTCCCTCCAGGAGTTTCTCTTTCCCAACAACTGGACTCTGGACTCTGGACTCAGGACTCAGGACTCAGGACTCTGGACTCTGGACTCTGGACTCTGGACTCTGGACACAGGACTCTGGACTCTGGACTCTGGACTCTGGACACAGGACTCAGGACTCTGGACACAGGAATCTGGACTCAGGAATCAGGACTCTGGACTCTGGACTCTGGACTCTGGACTCTGGACTCTGGACACAGGACTCTGGACTCTGGACTCTGGACACAGGACTCAGGACTCAGGACTCAGGACTGTTGACTCAGGACTCTGGACTAAGAATAATAGCAAAATAAATACAATAATTGACGATTTAACCATCAGCAATAATGATGCAATACAATTTCAAAGTAATAATAGTCAT
>NW_011357642.1:0-1585 GCF_000735185.1 Notothenia coriiceps | reverse complement strand
TCGACAATCGGCCTGACCCTCCTTTCGAGTACCTTAGAGTAAACTTTCCCGGGGAGGCTGAGTAGTGTGATGCCTCTGTAATTGGCACACACCCTCTGATCCCCCTTTTTAAAAAGGGGAACCACCACCCCGGTCTGCCACTCCTTCGGTACTGTTTCCGACTTCCACGCAACGTTGATGAGACGTGTCAACCATGACAGTCCCTCAACACCCAGAGCCTTCAGCATTTCTGGGCGGATCTCATCCACCCAGTTTAACCCGTTTAAAGTGCATTTAATAAACTTGAAATGTGCTATACATAAAGTTTGATAGATTAATAAAGTACAACCTATTGGTTGCGTTTTGTTTTATAACTGCATGGAGAAATAATATTGCGGCAGAGGTGGAGGGGAGCAGAGAAAGGCTCTCATAAAGCGCAGACTCACATGCTCCTCCGATGGTCACATTTGTAAACATCTTTTCAAAAGGTGTTTTTGCTGCTGAATTGTAAGGCACTTTGTGCAGCATCCTCAACAAGGACACACGAAAAGGAGGCAATTCACAGATGGCTCTCTTGCTCGGTGTCATCTAAATCCCTTTAAAAAAAGGCAGCTGAATACTTTTCCCTATTATATTATCAATAATAAACAAAAAAAACTCTACTGCTCCAGGCCTTACATACTTGACACCCTTAAAATATATGACTTTCTTGATGATTGTATCTTGCTTTGCTCAAAAAACAAGTAATATTCTGCAATAAAGCTAATGTCATAAGTAAAATAAATGGATATACAGTACATCTAGAGAAAACGCGCTGGCCTGCCAAGTGGGACTGAATTAACTTTTTCCTTATACTTTTCTGAAGCCCTCAATAAGGATTAAAAACTGCAAAAATGTAAATACAATACAAACTTTTCTCATGTCAGTTCTCTTAAATCGTTGAAACAATGCATGAATACTGCACATGCAGTATTCAATCAATGCAGCTGTGGCTTAAGGGAGTGATGCGCTTATCTACCGATCAGAGGGTCAGTGGTTTGATCCCGGCCCCTACGGTCAACATGTGGAGGTGACCTTGGGCAAGATGATATGTTAAATGTCAATTGCCACTTTTGAAAACAGAATACAGCTGGAAGGTGTCACTGTGTCACTGTTGTTTGTATAACACAAATAATGAAATCCAAACTCAGAAACGTTGCACACCTTTTGTCCTCTTTGATGATCCAGGCGCTGGCCTCGGGGTCTGCAGGTGCAAACAGCTGGCCCTCCAGCAGAGGAGGGAAACCCTGAACTCCCAGCATGATTTGGTCTGCGGTCAGGCTGAACTGCACCTCCTCTTTGGTGACACCCTCGGGCATGCGCACAAACACTGTGACATCCTCCACCGTCTGCTGCCAGAAGTAGATGGGGTCTGAAACAGGAGAGAAATTAATGGTGCTAAAGTTAGACAGTATTTACAGAGTCATACATAAAACATCTGATACAGAGCCGGATTTAAAGGAAATGACTGCTGAATATTCAGTGGTACTGCAGACGGGGGACTATTACAATAAATGAATAATCAATATGCCAGGGAGACTACGAGGACTTTTTGTCAGAGTGAAGC
>NW_011357641.1:0-369 GCF_000735185.1 Notothenia coriiceps | reverse complement strand
GAAGCTAACAGATGTCCCGTTAGCGCCGAGCTGTGTCTGGAATATCAAGTGTAGCTGCTGTTGCTGCAGGGAGACAGGCAGCTGGGAGACAAAACGCATCAATGACAGCGAACCTCTACCACTCAAAACAACACCTGTAAATAACCCAATTTGTGTTCTTTGAAATTGAAAAGGATATTGCATTGTGTTTCTTTCCTTGCAGTAGTGTATATTTCTTAAGTGTAATTTGGCTTGGCTTCCTATTTTGTATGGACATGGTTTTATTTTGAAGGAGAGTTTACGCTGTTGACAGGGAGTTGTTGTTACTATAGAGAGGCGATGTCCCGCCTATCTCCTTCCGACCCATGGGACCTTATTTCGGAAACATTA
>NW_011357640.1:0-3100 GCF_000735185.1 Notothenia coriiceps | reverse complement strand
ATGCCTCATATTGCTCATACCCCTCTATACCAGCTGTTAGAGGAGGCGGAGCTAATGCCTGATCAGAATTCTACCGGACATAAAGTTACATTCTGCTGTGATAAAACGCCACCCTGTTTAAACCACGTCAAGGATTATTTCTGAAATAGTATGGAGCTCAAATGCTTTTTCTCTTGCAGGTTTATCACAAGGTGAGTTCTTTTTTTATTTCCTGCCTTTTAAACACATGTGCTCTTCAGTACAGGTTAGCTCTGAGTGTTAGCAAGGCTTGCTAATGTAAACAAAGACGAGATTATGTCCAAAACACGTCAGGCATTGTTTCTGTTAGCAACTTTCTGTGGGCCCGCTGACGTCATAGCGGATGGAAATCTGTATCCGCTCGTTGTACCCCTGTTTTTAAAAGATTTGGGTACGGAGAAAAGGGAGAGGGTTTTATTTTCTGACGCTGAGTGAGTTCCCCGACGCACCGGGGACACATATTTATGTATAAAAGACCTATCATTTTGCATGATAGGTCCCCTTTAAATTATTTAAATCGTAATGTTAAAATACTTATTAAATGTTAAGCAGGGTATAACTAGTAATTTTTAAGCCATTACATTACAAAAAACACTCCTAGTTGTAGGTTTTTTACATGAGTGCACAGAGAGTAGCAGAGGCTGACAAACCTCCCAGCATGCTTTGCATTCAGTTGTGATTTTATGAGCTACAACAAAGGCATCATCTGTTAATTGACTGTAAAACAATATGTTGTTTTTCCAGACACACTTCACTCCCAAAGAGCGACCTGTCCCAGGTAACCCGAGACGTAGCAGCTCCACCTGACCAGCTACCCTTGCAGGACCAGTGTGTGTTTGAATCTGGGTATCATGCGTTTACGGGAGGCAGCATAGGCGAGGCAGGGCAGGGGGGGTGAGGAGGGCTAGGGAGGGGTGGGCTGGTTCCAGGAACAAAGCAGGCAGGATGCTGGTAAGGCCCTGATAGCATCACCAGCAGACCATGAGGGCCAATGGACAGCGGGGCAGAAATGAGACTTGTATTAGGTTACTCCATCTGTTAGAGAGCGGCCCGCCTCACACACAACACACGCATGCACACAGACGTACACAATGTAATCACACAGTGCACAGCAGCTGCCAGGTGGTGACAGTGTGGGCGAACATTTGGCAAACCATAGCGGGAGAGCAAGTTGTGAGTCAGGTGAAGGACTACAGCTAGACACACACACACATTATTTTACATTTAATGATCTGACTCCCAATTGCTTCAGGAAAATGTTTCTCCACAGCTGGATGAAATAACAAACATTGAAAATCCATCAACTTGTCTTATTTTGGTTTGCCTCCCATAATAAATGACTATAGACAAGGGGATTTTTTAAATGAAGGGTAACGTTGTAATACCCATGTTAAACATCAATTCTGGGAACATGACAACACTGGATTGACCAGACAATCACCAATCAAAAGTTGTAAACAGTTTGACCAGTTTATCAAAACGACTTTATTTGGAGGTAAAAGGGAAAGTGAGTGCTCTGTTCCTTAGCCTGTTAGCCTTCTTTTTAGCAAATAACTATTTTCAATCAATCACAAAAGTGAACTAGTTAAGAAAAAAAGGGCTTCCACTTACAATTATATTTATGTCTGAGGGTGATCATTTAAGAGATAAACCGAATAATCGTTTACTCTAATATTGCAGTGCTTCTCAAAGTGTGGTCCGAGGACCACTGGTGGTCCTTGAGCGCCCCCTAGTGGTCCGTGAGTATATTGCTAACATTTCACATTTGAAATAAATAAATAAATTTCAGTTTTCCGCACTCTCGCGGGAATATCTCCGCAATGGAGCGAGGTTAAGTTTCACTTTCGATTGCATGATATAGAACAGCGCAATACCTTCATCACACATGTTGCCACTTGTTTGTACCATTTTCAGGCGATTTGTAATCTGTTCTAGAAAAACGATGTGTTATTTTATATTTGTGGAGTTAGGTGGTCCGCGAGTGTTTTTTCATTGGTTAAGTGGTCCTTGGTATGAAAAAGTTTGAGAAACAGTGCTATAAAATGTCAGAAAATATTGAAAAAAATAATATTTCTGTCCGTCCAAAGAAATACACTTTAAATATGAAAATAAGTTAGGTGGCGATAAATGGCGATTTCTGTAAATTGACTAATGGATTAGTCTAGTCAACTTTTCAGCTGTACAAAAAATTGTTTATTCCTTTTGTAACACTTCTTATCTTGGGCTATGCTATCTGACTAGAAGGATTCTGGGTTCTACTACAGTGGATAGACAGGTAAGTAATTAGAACAGAGACCAGGTGGTTTGAATAGAACAACCGGCAATTTATGACGAAATAGACAAATAGACAAAACATTAAACATAGACAATGAATATTTTCTGCAGTCATTTCATTTAATTTCAAACCTTTATTTAGACAGATTGGTCCCTTGAGATCATCGATCTCATTTACAAGGGAGACCTGCATCATTTAGTTCCACATGAAACATAAAAACAACATACAAACAAACAACAGAGGATATCATATTTACATATTCAACATTTACAAATACCCAGAGTGTCAGAAAGCATTTCATTTAGACGTGCCTTAAATACATTCAGAGAAATAAAAATGCTCAATTTCAATTTTGCCTGTAGACTGTTCCAAGCAAGTGGAGCTGCGCACATAAAAGCTGTCTTACCTAAGACAGTCCTTACTCTTGGCAAATCTAACAAGACTATATCCTGCGATCGCAGACAATAGCTGCTTGCAACTTTCTGCTTTATCAATGAACAGATATAATACGGGAGTTTGCCCAACATAGCTTTATAGATAAAAGTGTACCAGTGACTGAGCCTCCGTACAGTGAGTGATGGTAAACCTGCCTTGGTATACAGTGTACAGTGATGAGTAAGTGCTTTACAATTTGTTAGAAATCTCAGAGCACTATGATACGCAGCATCTAGTTTGCTCAGGTAGTTGGCAGGTGCATTCATATACATCAGATCACCATAGTCCAGCACAGGTAAAAAGGTCACAGTGACTAGCCTTTTCCTGGCCTCAAGCGAGAAACAGGACTTGTTCCTGTCGAAGAAACCTAGC
>NW_011357639.1:0-3327 GCF_000735185.1 Notothenia coriiceps | reverse complement strand
TGACGAAGGTGTTGCGCTGGGCTATATCATGCAACCAAAAGTGAAACTTAAGCTCGCTCCATTGCGGAGATATTTCTGCAAAACTCAAATGTTACCAATATACTCACGGACCACTAGGGGGTGCTCACGGACCACCAGTGGTCCGCGGACCACACTTTGAGAAGCACTGATGTAGAGGAATACAAGGGAGTAGACTATGAACAAGCATGAAATAGAAAAACTCAAATGAAGTACAAGTGCCTTAAAATGTTCCTAATGTACATCCCTTAAGTAAATGTACTCAGTTACTTCCCAACATGGGTAGAAATACACAGCAAACTCTGGTGTTTACAGCAAACGTGCAAATGAATGAGCTTTCTATGAGCTTTCATTTGGCAGTGGAAGTTATTTTCCCACAAAACGTCAGCCATAATGACCTCTGTGAAAACGCTCTAGAATCGGGGTGGACCCCTCTTTAATGGTCTCACATGCAGAGCACACAGTGACATGTGTTCTCTGCTTTTAACCCATCCTAGTACCTAGTACTAGGAGCAGTGGGCAGCTATTGTACAGCGCCCGGGGAGCAATGGGAGTGGGGGGGGGAAGGGGGGTGTCTGGTGCCTTGCTCAAGGGCACCACGGCAGGGCAGGAGGTGAACTGGGACCTCTCCAAGTAGCAGTCCACACTCCATATTTAGGTCTGGTCGGGGACTTGAACCGGCGACCCTACGGCTCACGGTCCAAGCCCCTACTGACTGCAAAGCATGTTCTTTCGCTAATAGCCATTAAACCTACACACTAAAGCACACCTACATAAATCTCATGTTTCAGCCCGTTCATCCGGGATCAGCGTTAGAGCAGTAAGCAGATAGCGCTAATTCACATGCAGGATTTCACTTTACAACACAATGTAGACTCAAGTTCAAGGCCGAGTCACTGCCGCCACACATGGGCCCGGAGGGACAATAAAACAAACGACAGAAGGGAATCATCTGGAAAACACAACATGGCATTCACAAGGTTGTTGGGTCATAAAAATATACAAGAGGGCAGCTGAAGAAGTAGTCTCGTAAAGGAAAAGTGTCCTGAAGCAGGACTCTATTCCCTGCTGTGGCTGTATTGGACATTATTCACTAATGAGGAACACACACAAAAAGCCTCCTGTTAACTTCAAAGTCTAATGAAGTAGACTTTTTTACAACTAAATCTGAAACAAAGTAGACACCTAAGGCTTATTCCAGGACAAAAGTTGAAGAGGGACTTTTGAAATAAACTGTAATGAAGTGTTCAAGCGGGGAAAACTGAATTTAATCTACATTTACAGTTTAAAAAAGCTAAATCTTACATTTTGTAAATATGCAATGCCTTAAGTTGCTCAGATGTGTGAAAGTGAAGAATAGTAGGATTAGATTAGTAGCGTGTCTCTGAATGATCTGAAGCTATTAATTATCTTTTTTTAAATGTGTTGTCCCCTGCAAACATTCATACAGCAACTAATTCTGTTCTTATTTATGTTGTTTATTTTTCTTCACATGCGTAAAGCGTTGAAAGACCCTTTGAAAATGCAAACTATTCGTATTCATGTCACTATTAATGTTATTATTATTAAGATGAACACAAATCAATGTACTGCCTGCAAGTGGATGGACTGTCAGACTTCAGAGCGGTCTGCAGCGCCCCCTGGTGGTAAAGGGAACTACACCAAATGTTATATGTTTCAAGCTTGTTTGATTCTAATTGAATCTGTTCATATGTGTCCTTAGCAGTAAGGATGACAAATAATATCTTACAGGCATAAAGTGTACATTTCATCCTGTAAAAGCAGCAATATAAATATTCTCATGTGATGAATAGCAGCTAAATATTGCTTTTTATTTATTGTAGGAGCCACATATGAAGTATTTTTCTGTGTTTGTTACGGTACATGTTTTTGAGTCACTATAGGTGGTGGGCGTGTCATTGGATTTGTGTGGTGATGTTTGCGGTTATATCCGGTTGCTTTTACCTGCGCACTTTGTGATAGATGGAGGGGGAGTGAACTGGAGAAGGACCATTTTTGTTGACCGCACTCATGCACGAATAAAAGAATATACGCATATGCATATGGACTATTGAATGTTTGCTTTGGAAATAAAAGTTCAAACGCATACTGGTGGAAAGACTGAGTTTTTGCGGGTCCACAATGTTTTTCTCTTGTTTAGTCTCTCTCTTTGTTTGGAATATTACTGCTGAAATATTTATGTTAAATGTTTGTATTTGTTAATTATGTAGTCAGTTTACGTTAGGTAGTGTCCATTTGTCATGTTGTGTTGTCAGGTTGGACTCAATGTGAATTAAACTGACTGAATGCTTCATTAGATGCTGCCTACATTTCACTTCTTATTCCCAAAAACTGCACACGTGATGTAAATAATATCCTGCTTATATTGTGCATATTGTGTTAACAGACAATTGTCCCTTCGATAGTGTTTTTATTTGTCAGAAAGTATATCGATTTTTTTATCCTCACGATCATTTGTATATTTTTCCTTACTCTCTATTGCTGGTTTATTTCTATTTCTATTTTAGAATTGTTTATTTCTACTTTATATGTGTTATTATGTGCAATGGCTTGTTTTGTTTTATGCTGCTGCAACAAAATGTTGGGATTAATAAAGTACATCTTATCTTAAAATGTTAATGTGTTAATGTTAAATGTGTAATCCCTCTTTCTGCTGTTCTTCTGTATATTTAAAAAGATCACCTATCATGCTATTTTTAGGCAATAGCATAGGTCTCAGATATATACAAATATATAAAAAACATGTCTATGAAGTGTTTTGCTCAAAATACCAAACAGATCACCCATTCTAGCCATGCCTCATATCCCTCTATTTCACTTCCTGTTTCAAAAGTGCTGATTTGGGGTATACATTTTTTTGATAAGAAATATAAAAGGAGGGGGGCTGAGCTCATGCGGGACCCGGCAGCTACTGTCTAAACTAAATGCTGCCGTGATGAAACGCCATATCATGGATTATCAAGGATTCTCTCTGAAACAGTATGGAGCTCAAAGGCTTTCTCTCTTGCCGGTTATACCACAAGGTGAGTTCCTTTTTACTTCCTGCTTCTTCACACACATGCTCTCCAGTACAGGTTAGCTCTGAGTGTTAGCGATGCTAATGTAAACACCGACCATATTACGTCCAAAACAGTCGGGCATTGTTTCTGATAGCAACGTTTCTGATAGGGCCGTGGGTCCACATTTCAGATATTACGTCATATCGGACGCAAATCTGGATCAGCTCCGTTGTTCCCCGTTTTTAGAGATTTGGGTACGGAGGAAAAGAGAGAATGTTTTATTTTCTGA
>NW_011357638.1:0-2105 GCF_000735185.1 Notothenia coriiceps | reverse complement strand
AGCCTGAGTCTTCATCAAGAGTCTGAGTCTTCATCAAGAGTCTGAGTCTTCATCATGAGCCTGAGTCTTCCTCATGAGTCTGAGTCTTCATCATGAGTCTGAGTCTTCATCATGAGCCTGAGTCTTCATCATGCGTCTTCATCATGAGTCTGAGTCTTCATCAAGTCTTCATCATGAGTCTGAGTCTTCATCAAGTCTTCATCATGAGCCTGAGTCTTCATCGTGACCCTGAGTCTTCATCATGACCCTGAGTCTTCATCATGAGCCTGAGTCTTCATCATGAGCCTGAGTCTTCATCATGAGTCTGAGTCATGAGTCTGAGTCTTCATCATGAGTCTGAGTCTTCATCATGAGCCTGAGTCTTCATCATGAGCCTGAGTCTTCATCATGAGTCTGAGTCTTCATCATGAGCCTGAGTCTTCATCAAGTCTTCATCATGAGCCTGAGTCTTCATCATGAGCCTGAGTCTTCATCATGAGTCTGAGTCTTCATCATGAGCCTGAGTCTTCATCATGAGTCTGAGTCTTCATCATGAGCCTGAGTCTTCATCATGAGCCTGAGTCTTCATCGTGACCCTGAGTCTTCATCATGAGTCTGAGTCTTCATCATGAGTCTGAGTCTTCATCATGAGCCTGAGTCTTCATCATGAGCCTGAGTCTTCATCATGAGTCTGAGTCTTCATCATGAGCCTGAGTCTTCATCATGAGCCTGAGTCTTCATCATGAGTCTGAGTCTTCATCATGAGCCTGAGTCTTCATCATGAGTCTGAGTCTTCATCAAGTCTTCATCATGAGTCTGAGTCTTCATCATGTGTCTGAGTCTTCATCAAGTCTTCATCATGAGTCTGAGTCTTCATCATGAGTCTGAGTCTTCATCAAGTCTTCATCATGAGCCTGAGTCTTCATCATGAGCCTGAGTCTTCATCATGAGCCTGAGTCTTCATCATGAGTCTGAGTCTTCATCATGAGCCTGAGTCTTCATCATGAGCCTGAGTCTTCATCATGAGTCTGAGTCTTCATCATGAGTCTGAGTCTTCATCAAGTCTTCATCATGAGTCTGAGTCTTCATCATGAGTCTGAGTCTTCATCATGAGCCTGAGTCTTCATCGTGACCCTGAGTCTTCATCATGAGCCTGAGTCTTCATCATGAGCCTGAGTCTTCATCATGAGTCTGAGTCTTCATCGTGTCCCTGAGTCTTCATCATGAGTCTTCATCATGAGTCTGAGTCTTCATCATGAGCCTGAGTCTTCATCAAGAGTCTGAGTCTTCATCATGAGTCTGAGTCTTCATCATGAGTCTGAGTCTTCAGAGGGTCCCTGAGGTTTCGAAGACTTTTATTTCACATTTTTACTTCCACTTGTGTTCATATACTGTACATATGTATCTATTCAATTTTAAAATGGCGCAACTGTCACAAAAACCTGATTTCCCACTCGATTGATTACGTATTTTTGATTGATTTGATCCTTAGTTGTTTAGAAATGTGGGATTCACGGACTCTGCGCTGATCTACTTTGTGCAACAACCCCTTCTCCTCCAGTGTTTTTGGACTCTATGTAGCATTGTCTGGTTTTAATGCCAGGAAGGAGCTGAAGGCTAAGAGTTCACCATGAGCAGCTGTAAGGAAGCTACTGAGGGTCTGCAGTGGCCTCGTGTGTAACTGAGACTGTACGAGTGCAGCCGAACCGAGCCACAATAACTCTTAAGACGCTGAGAGAATAATCTTTCAACTGGATGAACTCTGACTTTAGGAAACGCCAGGAAAGATGGTGGATTGTGGGAAAAAAGCTTCTCAAAAGTCAAGACAGGGAAAAAAAGACTTTTCCTGATCGTTATGAATGACTGTGTGTGAGGAGGATAAATCCAGCGAGCTGTCGCAAGCGAACCAAAACAAACGGATCTGTTATTTACAACGAGATTAACTGATTTACGGCCGCCAAGGTTCTGAAAAACATAAGAGAGGAAAGAGGGGAGAAATAACATGAATAAACACACACACGCACACACACACACACACATACACATACACACACACACACACACACACACACACACACACACACACACACACACACACACACACACACACACACACACACACACAC
>NW_011357637.1:0-2447 GCF_000735185.1 Notothenia coriiceps | reverse complement strand
AATATAGATTAAATGTGCTCCTCAATGCTAAGAGTTGTAGCACGCACAGCGAATACGTGAGCACTCACTCATAAGATGTTAACACACACACTCAAACAGGCACGTGCACACATAGACCTCAAAGTGGGCTTGAGCCCCTGCCCTTTTTCTTCCTCCAGAGAAAGTGCCCTTTTTATTTTTCATTTTAAATAAATTAATATGTATCTACTGCTGTTTGCGCACACTTTCCAAAAATATATTGATTGAATACAAAATAAAAATATCAGGTCGGGAGATTAGACTGTGAAGTTCCGCTGCTCTCTCTCCCCTCCCTCCACGTCTCGCGCATAGCCGTGCGGACATCGGCAGTCCCTTCAGACAGATGTGGTTTGCGTATTTATGTAGAGAACAGCCTTTTTCAGTTTTGTGTTTAGATTTTTGTTGATTTTGAAGTGTTATTTATTTTAATACCACAAAAATAATTCAAAGGACTTAATGTTGTGCTAAAAAACTAATTATTATAGCAATTAACTAGTAGCATAGAAAACATGCACATTGTGGCATAGTTTCCTTTGTTGGTGTCTGCTCTTGGGCGGAGTGAATAGTGAAACTAAAGAAGACCATTGTCTCTGTGTTAACTGATCATTTTGTAGAATTATGTTGAGTATTAAACAATTGCGTGAGTGTGAGGGTATTAAAATTAATTGGTCGGTAAGCCAGAGATGTGCAACTATATGTAACTTTTAGTTTGACATTTTTTTTAATAAATGATTATGGGATGTGCCCTTTTTCTCACTTGAGCCCCGCCCCCAAAAATGTCTGTGCACGTCCCTGGCAGACAGTGTGTGTGTGTGTGTGTGTGTGTGTGTGTGTGTGTGTGTGTGTGTGTGTGTGTGTGTGTGTGTGTGTGTGTGTGTGTGTGTGTGTGTGTGTGTGTGTGTGTGTCTCTCTGATTATCTGAACTCAGGATTTATTGGTTGTTTCTATAATTCATCTTGTTCTACTAAACGGGCTGCTTCCTCCCTGCAGACGCTTCTCATTGATCTCTGAGTCTGTGGATAATAACGATAATTAAACATCGTTTTTCATGAGATTTTCTGGTCTTTATCTTTCATAACGTCTCTTCTTTCAGACAGGTGCAGAGAAAACATCCGAAGTCCCAACCAGGAGTTTATTTGACTACCTTCGTCTGTCTGTAGATTTCTCCTAAATGTACCAAAAGTCATCATAATGGCTCATTCTTCATATCCAGCATTTCAGAATTTCCATTAAAAATGTTTTGATGATTAAACATTTTATACATAACAATTAAGTAAAACATGTTTTTTACATACAGTGGAAAAGTGATATTTTTTTTTAGTAAATGTAAAAAAATGTTTAATGAATCTTAAATGTCTTAATGTTTTAATTAACTTTTTGTTTTTCACAGTTTTATTTTAATTTTATTTCTATTAACTTACTTGATATGTTTTATTTAGAGTCAGCTCTCAGTATAGTGTGTCTCTGTGTGACCACAGCGCCCTCTGTCGGTCACACAGCGTCATCACAACAACAGTGGAAACAAACATGGCGGCGCCCGTCTGACTCTCCGCATCTCTCATTCAGGGAGCTTCTTCTCAAAGAAACAGCGAGCAATCTGAAACAGGTGACTTCAGTCTGAAACAGGTGTGTTACAGAATACACTTTAGTATTTAATCTCAGCTGCAGAAACTCTAAACTACAGACTGAGCCTGAAGTACACACAGCTGTCAGCACGTGGACACAACACTGGAAATAAGGGTTAATATTTGTAATAATAAAGCAATTTAACTCTATTTATAATCCACATAACACCTGATAGAGTGTCTTAAGCACAACCAGTACTCGGAGTGTCTCCAGTATTAGTAACGTTAACTAATTGTACTTAACTCTCTTAATAGCTACTAGTAGTTTATCTACAGTATTTGTACACGTTTCTCTCCTAACTTAGTACTGAGTATGATTGTTAAATCTGCATCTCCGCTGAGGCTGTTAAATGCATGAATCACTCTTTCTCCCTGAAGTCATAAGAGGCAGAAGTCACGTGTTGTTCTTGTTTGCATCTGTCTTGTAACACAGTGATTCCAGATCAATGAAGCATTTTATTACAACACTGGACCAGCAGCGCACCTCTTTTGATTCAGTCCAACTTCTGAACATTTTCATGAGAAACTGCACTTTTTGGGGAGAAAATATAGTTTTCTTGCATTTTTTTTCTTTTGATATACTGCGTGATAAAAAAAAAAAATTTGTTCTGGATAAACATTCATCTGTTTGTCATCTTGCAATCTACCTGTTATTTATATAGATAGTTATCACCGCAATAAACCTTATTTAATTGTGTCTTAATGTACATTATTCAATTTCATATTGTGTTCTTGTACATATCATATTCTATTTACATTTATATAGACTTCTTGCACTATTTTTTATTTTTGTAATTTATTATA
>NW_011357636.1:0-2423 GCF_000735185.1 Notothenia coriiceps | reverse complement strand
CATTCTGTCTTATCTCCTTAAACAGTTTGTCTCTGTCACAATCTGTCTGTCTGTGTTTTGTCTTGTCTTTTTCTGTCTTTGGTTTCATGTTTTATTTTGAAAAGTCTTCACCTCCTGTCTTGTTTGTTGCTGTCTGTCTGTTTTCCCTCCTACCTGATTACCTGATTGTGTTCACCTGGTGCCCCTGTGTTTTCTCCTCCCTCCTCACCTGTGTGTTGTTTGTGTGATTAGTCTTGTGTGCATTTAAGTTCTGATTTTTCTGTCTGTCTGTCATTGTTGGTTCATTGTTTGTCTTTGACTGTGTTCTCGGGTTAGTGTTAATAAAGTATAAATAAAATATTTGAGTGAAATAAAGGTATTTTTCCCGTTTATTCTGCATTTGGGTCCTGCCTGCTTCACTCAACCATAACAGGAAGATGTGTTTCTACTTTCTACTCTCCTGATGTCAATGGGAAGCTTGTTAATTGTATATGGAAATATGTAGGAGAATTTTAAGGAAACCACCTCCATAAAACTCCAAATTTGAGACGAAGATATATTTACGCTTGACTCAAAAATACAAACAAATGGAACAAACTCAGAGACGTTCCCCCAGGTGAGTCCTTAGACTAATATCATCTTCATCATTACTTGCATCTCTGTTGAAACCATCCTCCTTCTCTCTCTGTGTGTTTGCAAGACTTTGGTTTCAAGTGTTTGGGTAAATCCTTTGATGGATGAAATCATTACATTCGCCCTCATGTATATTTCATGTCCCAGTCCAGATTAGTTATTCCAGGGTTTAGAGAAATGCTGAGTGCGATTTATTTTTAATCACAGCAGCTGTTTGCCTTCTCGAATTGAAGATCTCGCCTGACAAAGAGCCAGATCGGATGAGACAAATCTGACCCCGTGCAACCCATGCCATTTTGAATTCACACAGCCTTCATTTCGCAGATGAATCAGCCATGTTTCATTCGTCTGCAGTCTGTGAGGCTGAACGAACCCACTCTCTCTCAAACACACACGTCCAAATCCTACAAACACAACTGCGGTTTCCTCCCAAAGCAACATCTGAACGTCTTCTGATCAACTTGAAATGTCACAAGCCATGTTCGCCAAGGAGTCCCATGAAAGGCTTTGTCCTGACAAGCCGTTGTTAATCTTGCCGTAACATTTGGCTAATTGAATGTCTGCTGTTGTTTACTGTTTGTTTCCACGTCGCCCCTCGAGTGACTTCCACCGCTGCCTTCTGTTTCTCCGCTGCATTAGCGTTGACGTAAAGAACTGCGAAGCCACGAGCCCACCGGCTGCCCGTCACTCTGCGGCTCAATGGCAAAGCTCCCGTGGGACGTCGCTCCTTTAAAAACTCACAGCTCTCCCCTTTGCTCTTCTCACGTCTGCACTTCCTGCCTCCATCAATTATTCCAGCTCAAAGGGCATTATTGGGTTTTGTGCAGTGAACTCTGACAAAGCGTTTCGTGTGGAAAATCTGAGTAATAACACGAGAAAACGGTGATGTTTTCTCCAAGATGATCCATCCTGATGAATTCTGCTTTCTGTGTTTGTTAAAGCATCTCAACTATAAATCGATTGATTGGCTTCAAGTCATGAACAGATATTAATGGTTCTCCGACGATGACTCCTAGTGACTTTGGTGATCCATTGACTTTTCCTTTTAGGTATTTTTTGGGGGAAATATTGGATCAAGTCCCCTTTAGTTATGGGCCAGAAGGTCAGGTTCCTTTTAGGATCAATACTCACACGTTTGGCGATCATCTAGTGCCAACATCATGTCCAGATGTAATGATTGTGATTAGCTTCGACCGGCTAATTAACGCACAAACAGAAACTAGCATGCTGCTAAGTCTTTTAAATTCATCTTCTTCTGTGTCTTGCCTCCGTGTTCATGCTTGAATATCTTGACCCACACACACACACTCTGTGGCTGTATCCACAACACAGCAGGAGGCCACAGGTGTGTGAGCCCACTCCACAGAGAGCCTCCCCTCTGGTGCTGCATTGTGGGTAATAATAGTTAGCAGCAACAGCTGTGCCCCCTCTCCCCCTCTTCACCTCTAATGATCTCTAATCATCCATCTATCAGCCTAATACCCTGCAGCGGGGCCCTCACAGCTGTGAGAGGGCTATGGGTATCAGACACCTGTCAATCTCTCTCTCACACACACACTCACTCTGCGAGGTAGCAATACAAACACACACGAAGAAGCACCGGCCAAATAAATATGAACATCTATTATATTATGTGACCATTCGATTACATTTTCTGAATGGTGGCGCTTGAGGAAAATTCAGACCTTCGAATGAATCCTGAGGGGAATTGAAATGTCTGAATCAAATTGTGAAAAGGCAAGCCAATAGTTGTTGAGATATTTCAATAAATAAGAAAAGGAAAAGCAGTATGTGGGAGTAATGGACCATTG
>NW_011357635.1:0-297 GCF_000735185.1 Notothenia coriiceps | reverse complement strand
ATAAGCAGTGTTAATTTTGGCAGCTATTTTTGATTTATGGTTATTAGTTATAGTCCTTTTTATCCTTCATAGTTGTAGTCTAATTAAGTTCGGCAAATACAGGTATCTCGTAAAGCAACATTTCAATCTCTTAACACTTTACTTGTGTAATATCTAGGGATGGGTATCGTTAAGGTTTTCTACGGTACTACTAGTCTTAACGATTATCGATCCAGTACTTTAACGGTATTCTTGTATTTACTTTTTGTTATTTTTTTAAAGGGAAAAACTAACTAATTGTTAACCGAATTAATTGCT
>NW_011357634.1:0-3218 GCF_000735185.1 Notothenia coriiceps | reverse complement strand
ATATATGCACTGTACTTCACTTTTATTAATATTGTAGATTATGCTGAAAAGCGTATATATTACAGCACGTTTTTTTGTTGAATAGATTTGAGTGCTTCAAAATGTTGGGGCGCGATGTATTGACCAAGTAAAAAGTGGGTCCCGAGGCCTGACCAGTTGAGAACCAATGAGTTAGACTACGCTGTAATAGACCAACTTACTATTAAAGGTCACCTATCATGCTATTTTAAAAAATGGCATGAAGTGTTTTGCTCAAAACACCAAACAGATCACCCATTCTAGCCATGCCTCATATCCCTCTGTTTCACTTCCTGTTTCAAAAGTGCTGATTTAATGTATAAAGCTTTACAAAAAAAAATCGATAAAAAAAAGGAGGGGTCTGAGCTCATGCGGGACCCGGCAGCTACTGTCTAAACTAAATACTGCCGTGATGAAACGCCATATCATGGATTATCAAGGATTATTTCTTTAACAGTACGGAGCTCAAAGGCTTTCTCTCTTGCCGGTTATACCACAAGGTGAGTTCCTTTTTATTTCCTGCTTCTTCACACACATGCTCTCCAGTACAGGTTAGCTCTGATTGTTAGCATGCTAATGTAAACATGCACTGACCATATTACGTCCAAAACAGCCGGGCATTGTTTCTGATAGCAACGTTTCTGATAGTGCTGTGGGTCTGCATTTCCGATATTACGTGAAATCGCCGCAAATCTGGATCAGCTCCGTTGTACCCCCGTTTTTAGAGATTTGGGTATGGACGAAAAGAGAGAGGGTTTTATTTTCTGACGCTGCGTGAGTTCCCTGACACACCGGGGACACATATTTATGTATAAAAGATATAAAAAAATGCATTTAGCATGATAGGTCCCCTTTTAAACAAAATATATGAACATAGCATACATTATACAATATACAATCATGCAAGTTGCTCTTTTTTGTATTAATAGTGAAATGCAATGAGGTATTTGAATACAATGTGTTCCCGTTGTATGCTGTCTGTTAAAAAACTAAATTATAGGTAGGGGAGTGCTCTCCAGCCAGAGGAGGTGTGGTCTAGGCTGAACATTTAACCAATCAACAGCCAAATGAATTGTCCCTCACACCCTATCATCTGTTGAATGAAAATATGTTCCTACTCAGACCCATCAGACAAACCAACAGGGATGGTGTAAGAGGATATGTCCACGGTGGAGTTCAGTAGAGAGTTGTTCCCCCTCCATCTCACCCTGCCCTCCAGAAGCGGTGGCTGTGAACAGTGAACCATTTTGAGTTGCTTTTTTTAAGTGGGAGAGTCTCACTTCAGGATAACAAGCAGGCTGTATTTGATATACTCTGCAGTGCTCTGACTGCTGGACACATTTTTGGTGTCTTCTGTCCACAAACAGTGAGAGGACGGGTTCCCTGACTGATGTTTTCTGTGCAAGCAAACATGCCGGACACTTCAGACTGATTCCCAAACTTACCAGGAACTCCACTTCCTCTCCTTTTGCTCTTTTCTCTCAGCACATTCATGGAGACATAACACTGGGAAGGGTCACAGATTAAATGTCCATTCAGGCTCCCTCAGGATGTCCTACAGTACATTTGCTCCTGCTGTTCTCCATTTACACTGCTTTGTTTGCTTTTATGCCACTTCATTGTTATTTTTGTAGTGTGCCCTTTGCAGCTGTATGGAATATAGTTTGACAAAATAATGTCAGCTCATGGTGCGATCACTCGTCATGTGACCTGTGTAGAATGAGTCTCATGTGATGATGAGGGATCAGTTATGAGAGGGAGATTGTAACCCTGGTCTCTGTTCAAAGAGTATTTTTGGATGTAACAAACGTGTCACCCTTATTAATACACTTGTTATCATGTGATCTGTCATCCACACGCAGGTCATGTGACCATCAAGGTTTCTGAGCAAAAATCATGCCTCACAAACAGAGCAGTTTGGTGAAGCTGAACTTCTTTAAATGAAGAAAGAGATTGGAGGTGATGTTCATTCTGTATAAAGTTTGAGCTATATTCTTGTTACCAGTAGTCCAGGGACAGTTGTGACTCTTGTCAAACATTACTTTCCCATTTAAGGAAAAACAGCTAATTTAGTTCCTGAAAGATTATTTTATTTCATTTATGATTAAGTATGCGTTCCTCAATTGGTGGATACAGAAAATCAATAGAAAAGGTCTTGCAGTGAGGCCATAAAGAGTGACTGGGGGACACTAATGCAAGCCAAGCTCAGAAGAGTTCTTCTGCACGCTGTAAGATGTGTGTTAAAGCTGCAAACATGCACTCTGCACATAAAGGCATCATTCACAGGCCTTTTAACCTGAGCGTGTGCCAGACTCACCTGGACATTATGCCAAGTGAATGAGGCAGCTCCCTCAGGACTCTTCACAGTTTATACAGAGCTGGCAAACACTGTCTGGCTGCTGCCCACGAACATGCACATTAAAAGGTAACTGTGTTACATAATAATAATAATAATAATAATAATAATAATAATGCATTTTATTTATATAGCGCTTTTCACAACTCAAAGACGCTTTACAATATGAGGGAGGGTAGACAAACAAGGACAGGCAAACAAGTAAGTATAGTAAAATAAAAATAAATAAATAAAAAGGCAGTCAAGAGGAAGTTGATTGAGAGGGGGGGGGGCTTATGGGTAAACAGAGTTGAAAAGATGTGTTTTGAGGCGGGACTGAAAGACTGTGAGGGACTCAGAGTCAAGGAGATCTTGGGGGAGGGAATTCCAGAGCCTAGGAGCTGCCACTGAGAAGGCTCTGTCCCCAAAGCTGCAGAGTGTGGATGTGGGAATGGATAGGAGTCCGGCTGCGGTGGATCGGAGGGACCGTGGGGGTTGATAAGGAGTGAGAAGGTTTGTGAGATAAGGGGGGGCCAAATGGTGGAGTGCTTTGTAGGTGAGGACCAGAATTTTGTAGTTGATGCGATGGGAGACAGGAAGCCAGTGGAGGTCTTGGAGGACTGGGGTGATGTGATGCCATGATTTGGTATGCGTGAGGAGACGTGCAGCTGCATTTTGAACCCGTTGGAGTCTGTTGAGGGATGTAGTGCTGATGCCGTAAAGAAGTGAGTTGCAGTAGTCAAGGCGGGAGGAAATGAAGGCATGGATTAGTCGTTCGGCTGCGGGGCGGGTGAGAGAGGGTAGGATTTTTGCAATATTGCGGAGGTGGAAAAATGAGGTTTTGACTGTTTGGCGGATGTAAGGT
>NW_011357633.1:0-3513 GCF_000735185.1 Notothenia coriiceps | reverse complement strand
ATAATAAAATATAAAAATGATAGTTGGAACTTTTTGTCTTGTTATTATTAGCAGAGAAAATGTAATGTTTGTAGAACTATAAACGATGAATTCTACCAATCTCAGTGGGAACCGGCTTACACAAGGGGGGCCTGACTGAAAGAGGTTGGGAACCGCTGCCCTGCTGCCTTTCCATTTCCCCTTTCCAAACTATTGCATACTAAAGGCCACAGGCATCTAGAAAGAGATCTGCCGCTGAAGTCCCCAGCTCCAAATGTGTCCTGTTACTACGAGATGATGCTGCCAGAAAACAAATACATCATCCAGCTCAGTTTGAACACTTGTCAATCAAGCAGAAACAAAATACCTTTCTACAAAAAGAATTATGTTTTGTGATATATGCTAGAGTAGAAAAAAATGCATATTTATATAAACACAAGAAGTTGAAGTAAAAGTGTGCAATATAAGTCCTTGTTGCCACTGGACCATGGCACAATAAGGCAGGATGACCTTCTGGTAAAGACAAGATGAAGACACGCTGAAGCTTTCATTGCTATCATTGTACACCCAAACAGTCCAGAAGCCATCAATGTAGTCGTTGTAGTCAGATATCTCTGTGCAGCCATGTTTCCATAAAGCACAGCACAATGCACTCCAGATATTCCATATTCTTGCCCACTCCATTAGCTCGTTGATTTCGTTAGCCAGTGATCTAAAGTTGCTCATTATGAGAGACACGCTTATATTTCCTTTTTCTCCATAACTCTGGACCCAGCTCTCCACTGCGTCCCTTCTGCTCACCCAGCATCCTCTGTGTTCTTCTCCAGATTTCAGTGGATTAGCCGTTGTTACGACCTCCACGCTAGCCGGCTTTAACATGATCAGCCGTCTTTGGTGTCAACAAGGAAGCCAAGGTCCTCAGAGACATAGCTTAATAAGTACCTAATAGAAACAATTAAAGAGTAAGATAAAATAAGAAAGCTTAAGTTTCAGGAGCACATCTGCACTGAATATGCAACAGCCAGTATTCAATGGACTGTACTGAATTCATTTCATTTCAAATTACTACTATGACCATAAGATTTTGAAGGGGGCCGTGATTTTTTGGAAACTTTGGCATTTGTCCTCCCCGATAAAAAAAGAATACAATTTCTATATATTAAATATAGAAAGTAAACCAAGAGCTTCCTAAAACTTCCTAGAGTTAATCGCTCACCCTTAATCCTATTAAGTGTGACATGGTGTGGTAATGCAGTTTAAGTGTTTGAAAAGCTGCACCACCAGGAACAATAATGAATCAAATAACTTTGACAAAAAGCTTAATTTATAAATTAATTAAGGTGTACCTCGTAGAGGTTTGATGTACTTTGCTGAATTGAATAAAGCAAGATTTGATTTTCAAATATTTGGCCAATGAATGAAAGCACATAATGCTGAGACTTCTAAAACACACTAGCAAGAATTATCAGATGATTATCTCCGTCAATGAAGAAGGAAATAAGCAAAACAATGCTTCTGTACTTTAAGGATGAGTTTCCAATAAATCCGTTGTCTTCAGTGTACTGCAGTCCTCGGCTTTACTTCCACTAATTGGTTTTGGGAGAAACTCTGAAAGCTTTGGGCTTCATTTACCTTGGGAAGAACAGCACTCTCCCCTTTTTTGTGCCATAAAGCTCTCCGAATGGTTTCCTGCCAAAAGCGACCTGGTGGGACTGTGTTCAATACTGAGCGGCTGAGAGGCTGCCAAATCTTCCGGGCAACGTCTGCGCCAAACTGTTACCAATATCTCAAAATGAAATGTGGTAATTGTAAGGGAAACTTCTGTGTAGCAATGTGGTGGGAGTCACCGACTCATGAAGGAGACACGGGAAGAGCAGGAGCTTTGATGTCAAACACTGATGGTTTATTATAGGAGCTTCGGCCGGAGAATTCACATCACAAGTCGGAGAGCCAGAGGTTCTGAATTCACGGTAGAGTTGCCACGTCAATTCTGGAGCGCCTCTCTCTCGTTAGGCCATTTAACTGGTTTCACAGAGAGTAATCAACATATTTTGAGAAGATAGCCTAAACAGTTGGGAACACTGAGTCACTTGTGTCCGATACTTATGGCCTCGAAGATTTCACACCTTGGAGTCCACAAACACAAAGAAGGAAGTGTCCCAGTGCACCCACAACAATAAACCATCTGTGACCTAGGGTTGCCCGGTCACAGAATGGGAACAACAACATTATGGCTGAAGCAGCCTATCTCCTTAAAGGACATAACAGACGTCAGGGTTGGTCATGCACGTCATATCTAGGAGTCTAGGACAATTATTTCCCTAACAGTAATGATTTATTGATTTTATAAAAAAATCAGCACTGTCGCATGACTAAATAGACAATATGTTTAAATAACATAGTAGTGTAATCGCGTTAATCACAATCTGTGATTAATCATGATTAGTCAAGTTTAAAATAATATTACTTGTATTCTGGGGGGAGATCAAACAAACGTGTGTGATGTTGTAATACATGCATGACAAAATGTTAAGAGAAATCGAAGGAGCCAGTTCTTCCACAATATCTCTGCCTTTTCACTGCAATGTGATTCACAGGAGCAACGTTTGGATCAACTTGGGAATTGATTTGCATCTATTCTGGTTAAACACATCAAAAGGTTTACCTCAAACATTAACGCCTTCAAGTTGACAGCCCTACGTCTAAACCAGGGCTGGGAGGAAAGGCGTGGGGAGTTAAGAATGTAATTGGATTAATTCATTAGGTTACCAAAAAAGGTAACTATATTTCCTTGGAGTTACATGAAAAATACATCCCCAGATAACGGGTACATTTCTTAAATATGAGAATTACTAGCAGGTTTTTATTTCTGCGTGTTGGGTATTAATGTTCTGTATGCATTGTCAGAATTTGCTTTATGGTTTTCACTTCTTTAGGTTTATTTGTTCTTTTATTTTTTTGTTAATTTAGCAGCTGAACCCACATGTTTCTAATACTGACATTTTAAAAAGGGCCTCTTGGGTTGCATTTTGCACCTTCCCATTTCCTCTTTGCAGCTCTAGTGTGCACCAGCCATAACAGAATCATGCATGCCTCATTGTTTACTTTCTTTCTTTTTTGCTGACCTTGGGCTGTTTTGCTGATATTGTTGCATTTTATTCAGCTCTCCGGAAGAGAAGTTAATCAAATTAAATAAATATACAACATGTAGGGGCAGAATAGGGAGCAGCGGGATAAACAAAGCATGATAGGATGCAAGATCTTTTCATTAGCACAGGCTCAACACACCGTGGGGCAAACTACAGGATGTTAAAGGATGTACAGTCGTGATAACGCGCCAGGCTTGTTTACACATGGATCATAACCTGCAGAAGTGCACACAAAAACACCCCCCAACTCATAAACAGTTAATCAGTAGACAATTATATATGTTAAAGGTGGGGTATGTAATTTATTTCAGATACACTTTTTGTTATATTCCATGGAATGCTCTTAACATCCCGATAGCAATGAATATCTTAAGTGCTTTGACAA
>NW_011357632.1:0-5291 GCF_000735185.1 Notothenia coriiceps | reverse complement strand
TATGTGTGTGTGTGTGTGTTTGAGAGAGAGAGAGTGTGTGTCTGAAGGAGTTAAATAAAGATATCAAATGTGAGAGAGGGAGAGAGAGAGAGAGAGTCGGTGTGAGAGAGAGAGAGTGTGTGTGCGAGAGAGAGTGTGTGTATTGTGTGTGTGTGTGTGTGTGTGTGTGTGTGTGTGTGTGTGTGTGTGTGTGTGTGTGTGTGTGTGTGTGTGTGTGTGTGTGTGTGTGTGTGTGTGTGTGTGTGTGTGTGTGTGTGTGTGTGTTGTTGGAGATTTGGACAGTGTGTGTCTGTGTGTCTGTCTGTCTGTCTGTCTGTCTGACTGGATTTACTAGTGGGATATACACCAGGGACACTTCAGAGGGTCATAGAAGTTCAGCGCGGAGAACAAAAACATTACAAATTACTAGAGTTCAAAAGGGCACATACAGGTAGTGGGGTATACACTACTGCTGGAGTTAGTTCACTGTTCATTTACAGACTCAAATATAAAGACATTTTACTGACTGGACCCACGTAAAATATTTTCAAAGGAAAAGTAAAGATTATGCAGAAAGCATTTATTTATTTAGTTTCAGAAAGTGAGAAGAGAAGATGAATACAGTCTTTGAGTCAAGTTCATACAGTATGGCCAGTTAAAAAAATATTTCTGTTCGTCAAAAAACTGTATAATTACTCCAAAAATATAAAAACTGTGTCAAACAGAGCGTTAGACGGCAGAGACAGCTTTATTGTTGGGGAGCTCCGAAGTCACGTTGTTGTTTACGTCCGTGGCGCCATCTTGTTTACGGGTGTCATGTTCTTTCCAGAATTGATATATCTTATAAACAAGATCAGCGCCACAGGATTGCCCTCATACTATATTTTTCTAGAAAAAACCCTGACACTGGTTAATTGGATTATATAAACTTTCGGATTAACTTTACCCTGAAATACACCCCGATTACACAATAATACACCCCTATTACACCCATGTTAACCCCATGTTACTCTCACTGTTATTACACCTATATTACACCCATGTAGAAGCAATATTTTCCATATATACCACCGTATTTACAGTGTTATTACACCCTCTTTACACATTGCCACAGCCTGTCAAATGAATGTATCCCCCAGGATACAGAGACATGTAAGGGTTGAGAGAGGGTCCCCCCCAGTGACAGCATGTGTGTCTCCAGGTGCAGTTTGCTGTGGATGAGTCCGGCCTGTGGCTGCTGTACCCGGCTCTGGACACGGAGGGCTTCCACCAGGAGGTCATCCTGCTCCTCCACCTGCGCCACCGAGACCTGCAGCCCATACAGAGCTTCCGCACAGGTCTGCGGCGCGGTCGCTACGGAAACAGCTTCCTGGTCTGCGGCGTGCTTTACGCAGTGAACAGTATGGAACATCGCTACGCTAACGTGACCTACGCCTTTGACACACACACGCTCACACACACCGTGCCGAGCCTGGCATTCACCAACATGCACACACACACCTCTCAGGTGGCCTACTGCCCCATGGACAAGAAACTGTACGCATGGGACAACGCTCACCAGATGACCTATGACCTCGTCTTTGCTTATTAGCGCTATGAAAGGACAAGCCCCCCCGGAAATCCAGTAAAGAAAGGACAGTAGAAATAAGATAATACTATTTATCAGCGTTTTGTTTCTGAAGGACTGTGGATCAGTCTGACTGAATGTGTTTTTTATGATGCCCTCAGCGGCTGCTTTGTCACATACACACCTGGGTCAATAACAAGTAGCGAGAGTAGCATTTAACTCAGAAATGATGTGGAAATGTTCTTACATTTGGAAATAGAGAAAACTCCAGGGACACATGAATGAATGTATCCATTGTGTGAAATCTGTGTTCACATATTTTTCTTTTTCTCCAAGTGGAAAGTTTTCAATTTGAAAATATGTATACCTGTCCCTCTGCATATTCAGACTGTGATGGGGACATCTCTGTGGAGTATGTACAGCACTCTCTGTATGTGTCCCATTCTGTAACATGTGCATCCTGAAATTGTGAACAGTTTATTTTTCATGCATTATTATGAGTTTGGAGGATTTCCCCCATGTGTACACACTTTGAATTAACGTTTAAAAACACAATGTTCATCAGAGCGTTCTGGCTTTTGTTGCTCTTACGACGCTCTACGAGTTCAGTGCTTTGCAATAGGAGTTATTAGTGTCATGTTAAGTGGGATTGATGAAGTATGTAAACAATTATAGATCTTTTCAACTCTTATATACGGTGGCCGACTGTGCTGGAAATATTTGCTTTAAATAAAGCAAACATCAATTTGAATAATGATTATACTTGAACATGTTTCATAAAAAATCAGAGTAATAACTACATTTTGAATGTGTATTGTATGTGTGCTTAGCGTGTTGCATGTTCACTCCTGTGCAGTAACGTTCTCTAATTAAGGCTCTGCTTGTTCAAAATGTCTCCAGACAAAGTTGATTTCAACTGCTTCCCCACAAGTCTGCCTTTTTTTAATTTATAATAAAATATTTGAAAAAGATGAAGGTTTGGTTTAATGGTTTTACACAATTGAAAAATACACAAACATAACTAAGAAATTATAAACCGTGCAGGAAGAGTCGAAAACCCACTTCGCTTATGTAATGCCTCTCCCTGAACAATGTTATAAATCACCATTTTATATAAAACACAAGATCAATATACAAACAACAGCTTCAATTCAATCAAATAGCAAACTTTGAGAACAACATATACTATACTTAACATATAAATGAAATAACACCGATGTGAAAACAGTATAAAACCAGGTATCATACAGTGGTCCAAATGGTTTTTCAGGTATTTTTTGAAGCATGCAGCAAGGATGAATTTAGTAATGAGTATGTATTGAAGTGCATAGGAATGATCCCTTTACCTGAAAATATTTTGTAAATACAAACACAAATTTGATAAACGTTGACGTCATAAACTGTAAGAATCTGAAGCATGTTAAATAAAGGGGCAGATGAGAAATAGGATCTTGTTGCAATTCTTTTCCGAGCGTTTCAGAAGACACAACATTTTATGGAGAGTTTGGAAAGTATTTGCCCATACTATAATAGGATGAAATATACTACTGGAAAAAATGCTGCTCCAAAAACAGGTAAACAATAATGAAAACAAAGTATTCTCGCTTTTAAGTCAAATAAATCTGCCAATAGAACAAGTGAAAATGTGCTTGTTAAGATTTCATGAAATAATACGAGATGTTTAGATAAATGAATCATTGTATTAGCTGGTAAAACTAATTTTGAACTCTATTTTACCAGAATCAGGAAAAGTTGTGTTACAAAATAAGCCAGAGATGCTCAAAAGTTTTCTGTTTCACAACATCATGTTTCCTCTGAGATACAACTCAAAATATGTTTTCAATAGTCTTTGACTTAAAAAGATACTTAAGACGCTGAAAACACTGAAGCGTTGACTTTAATTGTATTAGGTCAACAGATTACACATAACTGTATTAGGTTAGTAGAAAGCAATGATATTTGGTTAAAATAAAAAACATTAAATTCAACTTAAAGGTCACCTATTATGCAAAATCCACTTTCTCATGTCCTTTATACGTAAACATGTGTCCGCTCTGCGTTAAGAGATTCTGAAAGTTTCAGGAAAAAAGATTCTCTCACTTTTTGTCTTGATCCATTTATATAAAAACGAGGGCTGTCAAACGATTAAAAATGTTAATCAGATTAATCACAGCTTAAAAATTAATTAATCATGATTAATCACCATTCGAACTGTGTCCAAAATATGCCATTTCTTTATATATATTGTTGTGGGAATGGAAAGATAAATGAAAGAAGGCGGATATATCCATTTTACATACAGTATGTATGTTTATTAATTTATACAGTGATGCAAACACAGGTATGGTGAAAAAAGAGAGAACTATTGGAAGCAGAAAAAAAACTGCGTAATATACCATCTGGCAAAGGCCTGTGCTTTTTTGTTGTTGTGATCAGCTGTTTTAGCGCAGTTCTCCAGTGAAGGGGGGGAGTCTCCCTCCGCAGCCGGTTGGCGTAGTTTTGGCACAATTCCGTTGTACAGACCGACGTTAACAGCAGCCCTGTCTGTGCACACGGAGACCGAATCTGTCGTCCGGTGATCTAACCGCCTTCTGGAAAAGCTTCACAAGTACGTCGCAGTGGCGTTTTCTCCTGGAGGCCAACGGAAGCCAGGCTTCCCGTGTTTTTTCGGATTGTAGTTATAATTGTAATAAATAAATGAAAATACTTTGTTTAGTTTCGGAAATTCTTTGTTTTGTGTTGCAGAGATGGGGTCGTTACTAAAAAAAAGTAATACATTGTAGTGCCGTGAAAACGGAGTCGGAGGCGGTGTATTCAGAATGGAGTTCCAATCTTTATTAGCCAATTAATATCAGAGAGGTTAACACATGACTGCTCTGCTTGATGCGCTAGCAGGAATGGCAGCTGAAGTTACAGGTGTTCCCTACTAAAGGGTCCGCGTGGCAACACAATACGAGAGGTGAATTATGTCCAATAACGTGTCACCACACAAGCCCCCCCAGAATTCACGTGTAAACAAAATCTGTATGGCGGGGAGGAACAACCCGCCTGCCCCCACGAGACCTGCGCACCGGAGTCGGTGCAGCTACCTCCGCCTGTGCAGCCCCCGACAGAGGAGGGACCGGAACAACAGGCCCACACACCTTGACAGGAAACGAAGCCGGGGGTCGGCCCCGTCTCGGCGGCCGAGCCAGCACCACCGGCCGGTCCACGTCCAAGTGAGCAGCCTTCACCCGGTCAACCGAGACGTGCTCAGCCTTGCCGCCCATGTCGACCACCAGGTGTTTGTCACCGTGTTCCAAAACCCGGAAAGGTCCGTCGTAAGGGGGCTGCAGGGGGCCTCTGTGTGTGTCGTGCCGTATGAAAACGTGCCCAGCCGAGCGTAGCTCCGCGGGAACTTGAGACCCCGGCGCACCGTGCTGAGCAGTCGGGACTGGAGCGAAAGCCTCCGCTGCGTCTCGCAGAAAAACTCGCTGGGCCGTGGCAGACCAGGGAGCTGATGCATTTGGGAGGAAATCCCCCGGAACCCTCAGCGGCTGACCGTAGACCATCTCCGCTGTAGAACACTGCAGATCCTCCTTAGGTGCTGTCCTACAGGCCCAGCATCACCCAGGGCAACTTGTCGACCCAGTTTGCCGTCCGTAAGGCCGGCCTTGAGGGACGCCTTCATGGAGCGATGGAAGCGCTCACAGAGGCCGTTTAGCCTGAGGGTGGTAAGCGGTAGTCCTGTGCAGGCTTAACCCCC
>NW_011357631.1:0-4353 GCF_000735185.1 Notothenia coriiceps | reverse complement strand
TGCACACCACCCACACACACACCGGGGCCCTAAGCGGCCGCTTATGTCGCTTAATGGGTCGGGCCGGCTCTGATCTGGCCGTGTCATAAGCGGGATAATGTGCAGCGAGGCGGTCATTATGGGGAAAAGAACACCCTTCAGGATGAATAGGGAACCCGATGCGAAGCGGAGGGATCTTGGATCAAAATGACTACATAAACACTTATCGTGTACTATACGTAGTAGCCTTTTTATGATTTAAAAAAAAATATTTGGTGGAACTGCAGGACGGAGTCCAAAACTGATTTCCTTACGGGGACAATAAAGTATACTGCCAAAAAGTTAGAATAAATGGAGATGTCATTTTGGGATATACAAAGTTAGATGTTTTATTAGTTAAATGTGCTTAAGAATTAATATAGACAATGAATTGGTTTTGAAATAAAAAAACTCCACTGTGTGTTTTGAATAAACTTGGATTAAGACTGACAGGCAATGATTGGTGAGGGAATACAGTATATTTATTTTGGTCATTACAGCTGATACTTGCATAAAACCTAATTACAGCTCAGTTTATTTAAAAACATGTTGTCATGCTATGATTCTATGTTGGGAAAGTTTTTCCTGAATTATTATAGTATTTACTAATCAGAACACTATCAGACGTTATTACCTAAATATGCATCACAGTTTACAGACCAAGTTCAGTTACATTTTCACTCACCGTTGATATCACAATGTAATCATAATCTCAGTTTAACAGCCCCTACTTTTTCTTATTCATTATTCAAAATTAAAATAAAAGTGCTTTACATGGAAGAAAAACTATTTAAGGACTGCAATGAAGTAAAATTAGACAATTACAACAATAATAGCTAAAATTGAAAAGTAATTCAAGAAGGGACGAAACATTAAAAAGATGTTGATGACAAAGTGTAAAGCAATGGTCTTGTATTCGAAGTATCTTTAGTTACATATCCAATAACCCTGACCACTCAAATGAAATAAAGGTATAACACCTTCTACATATTTGAATTACTCCACTACTGTATTTGCAGAAACTTGTTTTGGGTCGCCCTTGTAGTGTTTTTCTAGGCTTGTCAAACACAAGATAGGGAGGAAACAAATTGCAAAAGCCTCCACAGATGACATGAGAAATGCATAAGGACATCTTGAAACAGAAACAGTAGGATCTCTGTTCAGGGGTTTAACGTTATGTGGGAAAACTACAAGGTAGTAAAGCATGTTGGTGCAGAGTTAAGATTTGTTGGACTGTGCAGATTCCCAGTTGTTCAGTGGACTAATGTTTTCCTCTTCATGCTTCCTGTCCAGCAGCTGCAATGGCTCCCAGCTTGGCCCAGGCCTTCAGGAGGAGGTGGTGGATGGCAGTCACAGCCATCATAGAGAACCTGCTCTTCTCTGCAGTGCTGCTGGGCTGGGGCTCACTGCTCATCATGCTGAAGAGCGAAGGCTTCTTCTCACACCTTTGTGTTGGTGAGAGCACCATCAGAACTGCCCTCTGGTCCTTTCTAGTGCCGTTAACATCCCCAGTAGGCACACATAACATTCTCCCATAATTTCAAAGCTACAATATTATTGTGTTACAGGTTGTTTTACATGGAC
Source organism: Notothenia coriiceps (assembly GCF_000735185.1). Classification (NCBI taxonomy): domain Eukaryota; kingdom Metazoa; phylum Chordata; class Actinopteri; order Perciformes; family Nototheniidae; genus Notothenia; species Notothenia coriiceps. Next base: position 2,751 of record NW_011357631.1, on the reverse strand, counting down.
ATTTCTAATAGTGGTACAGTACATCTGGTACAGACAGATGCTTAAATGTTTTAGGTGTGTGACTTAGTGCCGACATGCTCGAGGTTCAGGGAGGTTTCTATTTCTTTGAGGAGAACATGATTGTTTTTGGAGTCTATTCCAGGACTGATTTTACTGATGGATATGACAACCATTCCATTTTGCAATATTTCTTGTTTTAAAAATAACTACTATAAAAGATGATCCTTGAGTCTCTTTGGATACTATTAACTATTTAGTTTCTTAGGTTTCTTTGTTGAAACTTAATCCAAGACATGCAAGATTAATTTGCCAGCTGGTAACATTAAGGGTCAAACAAGAGATAGGATGCTTCTGTTAATGTACTCTTAGAAGTTAGAAAAAACACTGACCCTCAGTGTATGCAGATGGTCATTGGCTAGGATCAAGAAGAGCCTCTTTTATATTCTACACAAGCCACATGAAAGAACAGAATATTGCTACTAAAGCCTACTACCAGATTTGAACTTTGACATAGAATCAGAACTAATAGAACATATTGTTTAATAATGTCATCTTAACATGAGTCATTGGCAAAGCTTTTGGCAGTGTTTGCAACAGCAGCAGTGCGTTTATTTAGTTAAGGTTTGAGCCTCTATAAAACAAGACCATATATCAAAGCTGCAACTACCATGTGATTAATAACAAGCGGACAAAATGAACTTCCCAAAAATCAGCCCAGACCGAGACAAACCAGCTTCTTGCATTGACCTGTGACCACCAACACAAAGACTAACTGCTCTGGGCCTATCCTGTTGGCAGCGATATATTGTGTTATTTTTACCCACACAGTGTCATGTTGCGGTTCTCAGTGCAGTGAGGATTTTTTCTGTTCTCTACATTCTCCTTTTTTCTATGAAACCATCCAGAAAATGTGACTGTGGACCCCAACGTGACCGTGGTGGAGAGCGGGGCCTGGCCGAGCTGTACGGAGCAGGAGGAGGTGTTGAACCTGGGCTTCACCATTGGCTCCTTCCTCCTGAGTGCAGCCACTCTGCCTCTGGGCATCCTGATGGACAGATTTGGGCCACGCCCACTGAGGCTCGTTGGCAGGTGTGACAGACATTCCTTTGTTATTTGCCTTTTATCAGAACATAAGCGCAGATTTCAACCTATTAAATAAAAGTACCATCGGAACCACAGTCAACGTGCTCTGACATCCTGTCTCTTTTTCAGCGCATGTTTCGCAGCTTCCTGTGCCATGATGGCTGCCGCTGCTTATGATCCTGAAGGTACAGTAACAGTACAATACTCCACCAGAGATATAGAAAAAACATGCAGCCTTTTTAACTTCATGTCCTACTGTATTTTGTAAATGTTTTCAATTATCTGTAAAGCTGTAGAAATGCATTTACAAGTCCTTGACGAAACCGGCTACAAACAGTTAGAGTGACTTGGAACAGAATTAATTAATGAATTCCCCAACTGTGTTGTAAAAGGAAATTACATTTTCTTCACATCGTTTTTCAGAAATAATTTTGAACATGTTGGGTGCTCACTGTCAGTTTTTAATGATGGATGAAAGTACACATTTTAACTCTCACATTGAAAGAAACTCTGAATGCACCTTTAAAGTGCCAATAAAGCTTATTTTCTTTATTTCTATGTGTTCCATCAGCGCTGTCTTTCCTCATCTTCCTCGCTGTCTCCTTCAACGGCTTCGGAGGAATCTGCCTGACCTTCACCTCACTCACAGTATGACACACACACACGCACACACGCACACACACACACACACACACACACACACACACACACACACACACACACACACACACACACACACACACACACACACACACACACACACATATTATTCATTTTCCTGACATGTATATAGGTTACTTCATCTGCGTTACTTGCACATTGGTCTGCAACATACTCTGCACTATTCTATTCGACACTATTTATTTAATTTTATTATTGTTTTATGTCTTTTATAACTATGTTGCCTTGTTGGAGGAGCTAGGGACTTAAGGTTTTGCTTAATTGAGCTGTCCTATCTTAATTGATGATGCAAAGTACATTCAGTCCTCTTTGACATTTAAAAAAACTGTTGAAACGCAATACAAAAGCACAACATATTAGTGTGTCAATGTGGAGCTAAAATAAGCCATCTGGTCTCATCAATGTGGAAGTTATGACATACAGGCAACATTAGAAAGAGGACAGGGACACAGGACAAAGGACCTGACCATGGGACAGCAAGACTCCTAGGTCAACAGGACGCCTCGTGTCCCAATTTTCCATCCCTCTATATCAGTCAAAACACCTGCCATGACATCACAGACTGGGGAGTGGGCGTAGGCCTTCAGAGTCCAACAACCTCTGTGTAGTTCAGTATTCAGCTTCCAAACACTGCTTTGTGTACACCTGAGATTATGAACATATGATCTGTGTGTGAATGGTACAATCCAGAATGTACCACCTGCATGGCCTCAGAATGTTCACAAACTCTCACGCCAAGCTGGTGTGTGTGTGTGTGTGTGTGTGTGTGTGTGTGTGTGTGTGTGTGTGTGTGTGTGTGTGTGTGTGTGTGTGTGTGTGTGTGTGTGTGTGTGTGTGTGTGTGTGTGTGCGTTCTCGCGCGCGCGTGCGCGTGCGTGTGTGTGTGTGTGTGTGTGTGTGTGTGTGTGTGTGTGTGTGTGTGTGTGTGTGTGTGTGTGTGTGTGTGGTCGTCGTACGTCGTAGTCGTGTCGTGTGTGTGTGTCGGTGG
>NW_011357630.1:0-1545 GCF_000735185.1 Notothenia coriiceps | reverse complement strand
ACACAACAAACACAACACACACCTCACTCTCAAACACACACACACACACACACACACACACACACACACACACACACACACACACACACACACACACACACACACACACACACACACACACACACACACACACACACACACACACACACACACACACAGTTCTGTTGTTGTAATCACAACATCATCCATCAAACCGGCATAAACTCAACCTGTGTAACCCTTTGTAAAATATATATTAAATGAAATCAAGTCACAGGTGTCGTATTATATCATATCTTATTTTTGTCGTTTTCATATTCGTTCAACAGATAACCAAAGTGAATATAATTAAAAAGTATTTGATTTAAATGGATAAACGAAACCATGTCCCCGACTGAGACATTCAAATCTTTCAAAACCACACGCCTCTGCAAAATGCATCGGATGTACCGAGATGTATTTAAATAGGTTTCCAACCACGTGAGAGACTGAGCATTTATTTAGTATCTGCACGCTCTGGTACCTGCTGTTTCTAAATCAGGACTGATAATAGGACCCCTCCCACAGAATACAAATCATATCTACCGAAAAATAAATAAAGCTGAATAAGTACAGCTTATTAAAGTGGGAACAAAGCAGAGGTGTGACATTTCAAATTAATATATTTTTGGGCGATTTTGCAATAAGCTGCATTGCATCATATGTTTGTTTTTTCAACATCAACTGGAAGTTAAACACTTATGGTGCTGTCATTCACCTCTTTGAAATGCATGAATATGGTGCACTTTGTGAGTTCAATAAAGAGGTTACATATGGAAATGGTGTTCTCTTGTAAATCATTTCTGGTTAAAAGCATATTGGTTGTTAGATAAACACATCTGATCCATTGGCTTCATGTTAAACCACCTCTCACAAACAGGCTTCATATGACATAAAACGCTTTGACTTAATGCCACAGCAAAAACAGCAAGCCAGTTCATTTCTGAGAAGTGTTAAAAAATGCTGGTTAATATGAAATGAACTGGAAGGACACGTAAGACTACGGTGGGTCACACCTGTGCACACACACAGACCCACAGCCAGGCTGCGGGGGTGTGTGTGTGTGTGTGTCTCCGGCCGAGCTCGGGCCAGGCCTTGCCGTGTCCCGCAGACCCCACGCAGCCAGCAACCAGGAAACAACACCAGCAAGCCAGCTCACACTGTCCGCTCCAGCAGCGAGCCCCGCAACGTCCCGCCAACACGGCACCCAGACCCCACGCAGCATTCTCATCTGTTTGTCATTACTGACTTCTGGTTGCTAACAAACGCCATTGTAACACATAACCACTGATGTTCCACTGTAACGGTGGTGGACTCATCAGAACAGAGTGGGCGAGCTGACCAATCAGAGCACAGTGGGCTCACAGGGAGGGGGGGGAGCAGGAGCTCCAAAAAGGCGTGTAGGACAGAGAGTGAATACACATACTATACAGAGATGCTGTATGAGAAACCAATGTGAGTTTGGAACATTGAACAATGAATCTATTCTAGTAGACCTCAACAATGGAATTATGATCAGTAGAAATG
>NW_011357629.1:0-2733 GCF_000735185.1 Notothenia coriiceps | reverse complement strand
CTTCTTACAGTGTCTACACCTGGCCTTGCTACATTAATATTGCAAGCTAAAACTTTCTCTATGACTTTTCCCTTCGTTATATCCAACCCATCAAAACTTGGGATTGGTGATTTTGTCTATTCATACCAAAGTCATAGCAACATTTAATGAGCACAAAAAGCATAAATGTAATAATAAGAATCAGTCTTGTAATGTTATATAAAAATAGCCTCCACAAATCCCTCCTTTCACACCTTTTAAGGTGTGAATCTAATCTACGTCTATTTTTTCTTTTTACTGCATCTCTGGTGTAATTTATGAATCTCTGCTGGTTATTTAAGCAATAGCTCACGCGGAGTATACGTGAGTATAAACACGACAGTGTTGAGTTACAGCCCTTTGATTGTTCATAAGATATTCTAGTACCATTTCATACTTACACATGTCAAACACATGCTCTTTCATTTACACTTTTCTCTTTAAATCTCCCATTCTCTTCATCTTAATTGTCTGTTTAAACCACATGTATGTATTTTCTTATCTCTGTAAATTATAAATGGTATGCTTATTATTTCTAATGTTAATGTTTTCTAAATTAATTTTAGACCTCCTAATTGCCAGTGCAGCTTCAGAATCTTAATACTTGGACTGTGCCAACAAAATAAAACTCCAACATCTTTAGGTGAACTAAATAACATATTTCAATTGCTCTGAATTTCTGATGAGCATCTGTGTTATTATTAAATCAAATCCTTGAAATCCTACAATTCAAAAACTGTATTTATATATAATAAATGCTCTGGAGCCTAAGTATTACCTAATTAAAAAAGTTTCAAAAACATGCTGACTGCCTTCCTCGCCCCACTGCAATAATGTATAACCATGCTGGCCAGTTCATAATTGATTGTAGGGGAGCAAATAAATAATTACATGACACTTGTTAAACGCTTTTCCCCAAAGTGACTTACATGCTCAATACTGTGGGCAATCCCCACAGGAGCAATTTGGGGTGAAGTGTCTTGCCCAGGGACACAACGACATGCTGACCGCAGTGGGGTTTGAACCTGATCTGAACACCAGCGCACTAACCCACTGCGCCACACGCCTATAATCTTCTTATACAGGGCAATGAAATAGCTCTGTGAACACCCCATGGGTTTTAAGGGAATGGCACAGTCCAATCAGCCAGGCTACAGTGCATAGGCAGGTGTGATTCAGCAAGTAAGCCTTTTGGAAGAAGGTGAGCTGCAAAACACTGACAATACATGGGTTCACACTTAACAATTACTACATTTAACAAGATTGCATGCACTCAATCCAGTCAAAAGAAGTTGGTTGAAAAACTGACTGTGCTTTTCCACCTCTTTTAAAATGGTAGGAATGGGCAGATCAAGATTTATCAGAAACTTGATGTCATGTTTCTTCTGTGGTTCACAGTCAAACTCAAGTGCTTTGATAAACACTTCACAGCACAAATATGGCAAAGACCGTCTAAAAATTAAAGATATAAAATAGTCTGTGAAACATGGACACAGAACAGTCTTCTCAGTAGTTTCTCTGCAGTTCTATATAAGATCAGCTATACACTCAGTTATCTTGTACATGTTAAAGTCTGTTACATTGTTACATCATGTTGCTGACGTTACAGTAATAACTTACTACTTTTATATATTTTCGTTAATTTCAAACCTTAATTAGCTGTATTTTTTTACCATGAATAATTACCTAAAATAATCACCCCTGTAGCTTGTAGTTACTTTACACAAGCCGAGTGATGCTATAGAGAGTCAAGGGTGTTTTATGAATATCAATATTTTTTGTATTCTGGAAAATGTAAACTCTGATCGGGTAATACTTAGTAGTATGGACACACAAATGTGAGAAGTTACCAGGAAACAAGGAAATATTAGAGAAGTCCTTATCAATGATTCATCAATTATTGAGTTGTTCTCATTCGTTCTTCAGTTGTGTCTCAACAAACCAAACATTCTAATTCTATTGAATTCGAGAAGAAGCTATTGGGCCATAAGCAAAATAATACATCAGTCAACACAAGTTAAAAGGTATCTGATTACATTCTTCATACCTCTGCAGGGCACATTTATGCATGACTGAAGTTGCCGGTAAACCAGTCAGGTTTACACAAAACTAGGGCCACCAGGGTGGGTGGAGGAGGTCAGGAGGAAGGGTTTGGGCTGACAACCCAGGAGCACAGCGGAGGACCCGGAAGGGATCTCGGGCGGACGGCCCCGGGGGCAAGGCAGAGACCATGGAGGGGGTCTCGGGCGGACGGCCCGGGGGGAAAGGCAGAGACCAAGGAGGGGGTCTCGGGTGGACGGCCCGGGGGCAAGGCAGAGTCCATGGAGAGGGTCTTGGTCGGACGGCCCGGGGGCAATGCAGAGTCCATGGAGGGGCAAAGGCCACAGCGGGCGAACTCAGGGGGCCGAGCAAGAGGGCGAAGGCCGCGGCACTCAGGGTGCCGGGCTCGAGGGTGAAGACCGCGGCTCTCAGGTTGCCGGGCTCGAGGGCGAAGACCGCGGCACTCAGGGGGCCGGGCTCGAAGGCGAAGACCGCGGCTCTCAGGGGGCCGGGCTCGAGGGCGAAGCAGGCGGCGACGGAACAACTCCGGAGGATGGGCAGGAAGGCGCTGATGGGACAGCTCCGGAGGCCGGTCAGGACCCGGTGTCGGCCGGACAGGAACCGGAGCCGGAGGGACAGGCTTCGGCAGGGATCCCTCACGGAAGAGGACCAGGA
>NW_011357628.1:0-3871 GCF_000735185.1 Notothenia coriiceps | reverse complement strand
CTATTCTCTTTTCACCCTCTGTCTGAAACCAGAGCCCAGTCTGCTCTGATTGGTTAACTGGAGAGAAACTCAATGATTTTAGCTTTTGAAGACCATTCACATGCACTAACACATATATTACACACTACAGGAGAAGGGAACACCACTAAAACCTTAATAGGGCCTCTTTAAAGCATGGAAACACGAGGCATAAAATACAAATATGAGTAGAATACATCCCCTTTAAATATATATAGCATATAGCTCAAAAAGCACAGTTACATTCTCATTTCTGCGCTAACAGAATCCTCGTTTTGATCCGTGACTCTTGTCTCATGTCACCTTGCACTCTCAGGTTAAGCTGTCGTCAGTAAAGCAGTTTCTTTGTCCGTGTGTTGGGTAATGCCCTTCTTCATCTGCAGATTGCCTTTATTTGGGTCTATTTCCTCTGCGATTTGCTCTCCGTCTGAGATGAGGCATGGCTTTATCAGAGAAGCCATTACACTTCACCTCCGTTCCATTCGCACCTTATTATTCTCATCGCACCGTGAGGGTGACTGTGTGTGTGTGTGTGTGTGTGTATGTGTGTGTGTGTGTGTGTGTGTGTGTGTGTGTGTGTGTGTGTGTGTGTGTGTGTGTGTGTGTGCAAAGACAGAAAGTCAATGTGTGTGTGAGGGAAGAGAAAGATGAGAAAAGGGAGGGCATGGAGCGTCTATACGATGCAGCCATTACGCCTCATGCAGGTTTTCCATTTGCACCTTATTGTTTGTTTCATTGCTAGAAAAGAAAGCAGATGGTTTACCAAACAGCTGATCCCTTTCCCCTCGACTCTTTGTCACAGATGACATGTAACGGGTACTCGGGATACAAAAAAGAAACTGTATTCCCTTCCAGTTGCATTGGTGGCTTACTCACTTCAGTATATGTGTGTGTTGCATGTTTCTGACACTGACCCCCTGCTCTCTCTCTTCCTCCCAGCTCCCTCACCTCTTCCCAGGGTTCAGAGCTGATGGAGCGCCTCACGGAGAAACTGAACCTCCACGTTTCAGACCTCACACAACTCTCGTACGTACAAACACTAACATGCCCTCCACAAATAATGATTCACCTTGCAGTGCACGGATTATTGGTTGCCTTTAAAGCGTTTGAAATGGTTTTGTCTTGTAGAAACACTTCCACATGTTCAGGTCTGTCGTAGGAACTTAAAATCTGCTGCTGCTGTCTAGAGAAAACGACGAGTTAGGCAAATATGCAAAGAAACACAATATCGATATAAAGTATTTTAAGATATTTTCTTTTATTGCTTGAAGCATGACGACTGTAAAAAGTACACGATTTACAAAATACACATCCTGTAACAGTTCTGAAGATATAGGAGCCAGGTGTATATCGCACAGTTATTAACGGCACATCTATATATTGCACATAATTGCACAAACGTCCTTCCTGTAGTGTCAGAAAACCCTTCGTGAACACATCTGTTATCACACACACATTAGGGCTGTCCCGAATACCATTTTTCGGGCTCCGGATATTCGGTAGTAATCAGCAGCGAACCGCTTTCGACACGTGTATTTCGGTTTATTCACGTTGTTCTTTTTGTTATTCTACATTATTGTTATTTTATATTTATTTGTTAATGTAACCCAATTTGTGTTCTTTGAAATTGAAAAGGATATTGCATTGTGTTTGTTACTTTCGTTGCAGTTGTATATGTCTTAAGTGTAATTTGGCTTGGCTTCCTAGTTTGTATGGACATGCTTTTATTTTGAAGGAGAGTTAGCGCAGTTGACAGGAAGTTGTTGTTGCTATGGAAACAACGTGACGGAGATTAATGGAGAAAAGGTAATAGCTACATATAAAGAGGGAGAAAGTAAACAATAACGTTTATGGTTAAGTGTTAGCACCCCCAGAAGAGGCACAAGCTCTTACGTTGATATTGGAGATTTCAATAAATTAAAAAAATTAAAAAACGATAAGAAAAAAAAGAATATCCAAATAACGAAATTGAAACTCGAATAGTACTCCAACGAACGAATATTCGGATATTCGGGTACAGCCCTAACACACATATGCCATTCCCAGGATACCACTTTGTTAACAGTTTCATTGCATCAGGATTACACTGTATCAAACCCTCCACATTGTCTCAAATAATGATGTACCTGGCAGTGCACGGGTAATTGGTTGCATGTAAAGCGCTGGAAATGGTCTTGTCTTGTACAAACAGGACTGTGTGTGCTAGAGACTGGAGGCGGTTGTTGTTTTTGTGACCTTTCAGAGTGTTTGACTCCGCGCAGGGAGACAAATCAGGCCTAATTACCTCCAGACACACACTGATGTCTCCATCGTATTCACACACTGCCTCTTCTTTGGTCACCGTCGTCAAAAGGGAGAGCAGTCGAGCCTTCAAATGACGCTCAGTTTAGAAATGGAGGCAGCAGTAGATCAAGAGCTGGAAGTAGAGAAAGTAGTCGGTTAATATATTAATGAGCAGGCGAATTGTCCTTGAACTTGTGCCGTTTAATGGGCTTTACATTCGGTGTGGCGCCCGTCAACCCTCCCGATTTTCATGGGAGACTCTCGATTTCATTGCCCTCTCCCGGTTTCCTCCCGGGGTCATATTTCTCCCGATTTCTGACAAAATCAGATTTACACACGACTGTTTCCACTCGGACTTTAATACAGCTACGCCATTGTTTGGTTTCCATGGTAACACGTCTCTTTAGTAGCGCGCACAACTCAAAGTCTGAGAGGGTGAGGCAGATATTCACAGAAAACCGAACAAGAATCGACAACTACTCTCTGCTCACTCCTTTCCTGCCCACACATATGCTCCATCAAGGACGGTGCTACAGGCCGCAAGGCAGTGCACTTACAACTACAATGAGCATGTTAATGTTAATCTAACAGCTCCGGCGATCCACTAGCACCACCCCCCACCTAATTTTGCATTTTGAAATGCTCCCGATTTCTGAGGTCTAAAGGTTGGCAAGTATGGTGGCGCCATGTAGGAGGAAATGTGTGTTTCAAATAGTGTTAATTTCGTCAGCTATTTTTTTATTTAGTCTTAGTCCTGTGTTAAATTTCCTTTTTAGTTTTAGTCATATTTAGTCACCTTCATCCTGTTTTTATTCAGTCAAGGTTTAGTCGACTAAAAGTCTGAGAGTTTTAGTCAAAGAAAAGTAATTATTTTAGTCTACTTTTTGTCAATGAAAACTGTTGAGTCTTTTTTAGTCATCAGATTATACAGAACGTTTCAGTCAAACTAGTCGAGCCAAAACCAATCATTTGTCATTTTAGTATATATAAATAAATAAGATGATATCTTGTCCTTATTTGATGAAAACACAGGTTGAATGATTAAGAAGCTTTGCAGAGAGCATCTGGTATGTGGTGTTTTTACCAGCTGTGTTTTGGCCACATTGCTTCCCTTCTGATGAAACAACGCATTCGCTTTTTTTCTCCGCCTCATGTTAGCGAAAATGGTCCCAAATATCACATCGTTTCTTTCTCCCAAGCAGTGGTGGCTTTAGACTTTTTCGTTGTCAGTCATTTTGACGTACAGGATTGTAACATTTCCGTCATAATCCATTATTACCCGTCGAGTGCACAATTTATCACTCCCTCGCGCTGACTGGGGGGTATTCGGTTAACGCGAGTGCGACCACTGCTCCCAAGCCCTGTTGTTGCTATTTTATTTTCTGTTGAATAAGGTTAGTTAGACCACGAGTTAGACCCGAGTCTTCAGTAGTTCACAGTGTGCCGCTGCCCGCTGTAATTCAAATGTACCGCCGCGCAGCACGGACACACAGCTGCTGCCCTGCCGCAGCACCGGAAATGGAACTGCTGGAAGAAAAACTGACTATCAGAGATGTAACGTTATCTTTGA
>NW_011357627.1:0-20271 GCF_000735185.1 Notothenia coriiceps | reverse complement strand
AAACACAGCCAGAGTCAAACATTAATATCACAGCAGTGACATTAACAGTCAGAGTAAAATATGAATATCACAGCAGTGATATCACTACATCAGCAGAGCATATGTCATATTTCAACATTACTCAAAACCACATTAACCACAGTAACCAATGTGAAACTATAGTTTAACCTTAGCAGGGTTTCTATTCCCCTTAAACAATTTAAAATCCAAATGGTCAACTAATGTCAGCCTTTTCCAAGGAAGGGTGTTCTTACTCACTGTAATGGCGCATTTCCACTGCAGCGGGTCGTCCCGTTTAAGCGTCCTTAATCGTCCTCAAGCGGCCAGGCCAGTTTTTGGTGGCCTTTCCATATAGCGTAGCACCGGCTAGCGGGTACTTTTTCCCTCTTTTTCCGGCCCCATAAAATCGTGGTTCTATCAGGCCAGGGCCAAGGCTGAACAAGTGACGTCAACACTCTCGACTGCTGATTGGTCAGAGAGAATCGTCACAAGATCGCGCGCGAGATCATCCCTAGCGTCGCATATATATCTAGAAGCAAGCTTGCAGCATTTTTATACACAGCATTTTTGTAAACGGAGGAGCTACAAAAATGGCAACGTCAAAGAAAAGCACACCGTGGTCGCCCGAGGAGGTGACGACGTTCCTACATCTCATTGGGGATGATAAAATCCAGCGGGAGCTCGACGGAACAACTCAAAATGTGAAAGTGTTCCAGCCGAAAGCCCCGCCTACACTGCGTTGCTACCCCAGGTCCTAAACTGTAATGGAAATGCGCCACGGCCTCGGACGGCCAGCGAGGCAGCCCGAGGCCTGAGCGAGGACGCTTAGGGACGCTTAAACAGGGCTACCCCGCTGCAGTGGAAATGTGCCATAAGACCAAGCAGATGCCTTCAGAGACCACGAGAGAGACCAGGAATTGGATCGAAATGTACAAAGTACAAACCGGTTTTATTAAGGTTTTAACAAAAATATAGGATTTACAAGAATCCAAAAAATAACAAAGACACAAAGTCAAAATACAAAAGCAACCCATAGCCCAAGAACCAAGACGCAGAATCAAGCCTCAGAAAAGTTCCCCCAAGCTCTCAAGCCTAAAAAGCCCCAGCCTCTCTTTAAACATCATCTTTTATAGTCTCTTCTCTCCTCCCTCTCTGCATCAGGTGGTTTCCCCTTTTCTATCTTTGAGGGAGAAGGAGGTCACATATGTTCAACTTTTACTTAATGGACAATTAAAAATGTAAAGTTAAAATTAAAACAAATAAAGACTTATAGTAATAATATGCAATCTTAACAAGAGGGGTTATGAACATTTTTCATGAAAGCAGAACACATTGTCAATGTCATGTTTAGAATCAAGTTTTTTCTTTAAGCATTTCATTTCAAATATGCAAACTTGATACTTTAATTTATTAACAGAGACAGCTTGTCTCTAAGATTCGCTGGCCCAGGAAGTTGGTTCAAATCTTTTACGTAGTCAGTCTGCATCCTGACTCATTGTCTTCGTAACCGCTGTAATCGTTGTCAAGGTGTCAAGGTGTCAAAAACCACAACGCCTAGTCAGAATTGTGGTTGGAACTTTTACGCTTTTATTGCACCTTCTAGAATGCTTCGTGTGCATAGGTCAAGAGTTCAGGATTATCTATCTAGTTTCACATGTCTGGTTTCACATGTCTGAAAAGACATTATGGAAACATACATCCTTTCCATTTACAGCCAATTTAGCAATTTGTATCAATGGTAAGCCTATTAGAGGTAGGTGAGGTAAAGGTCAGGTCTGACACGGCCACTTAAACAGCAGAATTGTCAACAGTTGTCAAACTCAAATGCTTCCTGACATACTTATTAGGTGCTTTAATGTTAATACTATCAAGCACAGTGTTAATCACCGCATGTTGTTTTTCTCTATTTTGGGTTAGCGAAAAGAGGAGCAATAGCCTAGCTCAAACAGCACCAAGGGCAAAATGGTCAGATTGAGAGTGTGATTTATTCCAACGATTCCCATCAGAGTACAAGGCATGGCCTGTTGAGCTTATACACAGAATTTTCAATTGGGACTCATTACAACATTTCTCTTTTTTCTTTTTTTTCAAAGTTCGAATGTAAACTGTTTTGTTTGATTAATGGAAGTATAATGTATTTGTGTTAAGTTTTGCCACTGATTACATGTCTTCTTTTAACAAATAGAGAGCAGCCTGTACCCCTTTGGAGATGAGGTTGGTGATAAAGGCGTAAATATGGACTCAGCAGATGGAAATTCACCATACATCACCCCACCTATTGGTTTCCCCTTCATGGGAAAATTGTACAACAGGGTTTATGTGAGTTTCAAGCATTTATATACAACCAGTGATGGCTCTACTCCAGACCATTTAATGGCTGGGAATGGGAGGATTGAGAAACTGTCACGGTTTTAAGTTTGTGTGTCTGGTAGTGGGTGTTTTTCTGTTTTCCCCCCTGTATATTGTCTGGTCTTTTTTCCCTGTGTTTTCCTGTCTGTCGTTAGTTTTCCCTGGTGTGTCTAATTTCCTGATTGTTTTCACCTGTCACCCCTTCTGTGTCTCCTTTGCTAATCAGCGTCAGTCCCGCCCCTGATTATTCCCACCTGTGTCTTGTTACCCTGTGTTTAAATTCCCCTGTCTCCCAGTGTTCAGTGTCAGTTCGTTTTCGTCTCTTGTCATGTTCAGGTCTGTGTTCGTATTGTCTCTTGCTATGGTCAGGTCTATGCTCTTTTTTGTACTTGGGAAAAGTTTTGATCCTCACTACGTGAGCGATTTTCATTTTGTTCTCCATTTTTGTAGAGACCATTTTTTGTTGTTCATTTTTGCTGTTCTTGAAAAAATAAAGTATCTTACAAATACTTTACCTCTGTCTCCCGGGTCATCCAATTGGGTCCTACCTCTTAAGTGCCTGAGTTCTTAACAGAAACCTGGGTCTTGTTAGGCTTTAAGGTACAATATGTATTTCGCAAAACTGCTACACCACCCCCATAAGGTTGGTTCTTGGAAAAACTAACAATACTAACTTTTTCTTCATCACTTCCTGTGAATAATCACAATTTCCCCTTTGGGCAGAGAACATAATATTATTCCCCAGAGTAAGGGTGATCCACAGAGGTTTTGAGTTGTGTGGGGGCATTGGTCATTATTGCCCCTAATTAGAACTTCCATTGTCTACAACACTCTGCAAAAGTTGTAATCTTCTATAACTGATTTTTTTATTATGGAAATATTTAGAAATGTTTGCATCTTAATCCAGGTCATGTCTCATATTATTCATACATTCATGTATCCACACCAAAAAAGGATTCTCTCCTTAACAGCAAATGTAATTAAATCTTACCAGCACATTTAATTAGCAAGCTAAATATTAAAGCAAAGCCTCATCGCAGAGATAACAGTAATTATCATTAGAATATAAATACGTTTCATTAGTGTGATATGTGATAGCAATACACATACATTAGTCATGACTTACTACAATCTACAATGTTTAAATGGCAGCATAAATTACATAATATGTATGAGGTTAACATGTTTTGCTCAAGGTTTTACTGTGAAAATTAAAATTAAAAATGTAGTTACATGTTGCAATTACTACTTAAATATTAGCAATACTGTTAGGATTTTTATTTTAAACTCAGTCTGATATGATATCTGTATCTCTCCTTCCTTTCTCAGTTTTCAGACAATGGCCTTGTCCAGTTTCAATCTGTCACTGAGAACGAGCAGTACCTGCTCCCGGCTCCATTGGCGTATGGTTTCCCCGACAACATGACAGTGGGCCTGCTGGCGGCATTTTGGGATGATGCTGACCTCACCCATGGTGACGGAAGGCTGCTCTATCAGGTTAGATGTGTTAATGTGATTGTTTTCTATTACTTAAGGTTTTCTATTTCCAGTTATTTGACATTTTTGTTGTCTGTCTTTTTATCATGTAAAGGACTTTTTCTCACATTTTAAATTATTTTATTATTGTATTCATTATTTTGTTTGTTATTGTTGTTATTATTATCGTTATTTTTGTATAATTTATTCTTTTTCTTATCAAATTGGTTAGGGTCTGGCATTTTTTGTAACTTGTGCATTATATATCTCCTTATTTTCTTTTTCTAATCTTTCAGGAATATCATGGCCTGGATGTATCAGATGTCTACTCCCAGATAGTGTTTAACCGTACGGCAGATGATGTGACGAAGTTTGAGCAGCGGAGGAACAAGCCTGCCTTCACCCCTGCATGGATCCTCAAGATCACCTGGGACCATGTGATGCCCGTCGTCTATCAGAAAATCAACTTCTCAGAGGTAAAGAGATGTAAAACTAAACAGATTTATTTTCTTTCGTTCTTCCTTTCTTTTATCTCTGAACATCAGTTGGTATTTAAGAGTGGTTGTATGTAACTAAGTACAAGTGTTAAACTGAAGTACTATTTTGGCATACTTGTACTTTAATTTTCTATTACTATACATTGAGCTTTTAACATTATCGTACAAATGTAACATTAATAGTTTAGCAACCTTTCAAATAAGACTGACTATATGCTTGTATGATATGCAGCAGAACTGTATTTTCTTATGTTATTTCTTCAAGTATTTATAATTGCCTCAACATGACGAACTTCAAGATAAAAATGCCCTTAAATGCAATTGTTAGTGATAAAAACTAAATAATTCTGTTCTATAATAACATTCTATTGAAATAATATTTAGCAGGGAGTGCTTGTCCAACTTTATTTGCTATTGTTTTGTGCAATATGAAACCTTTAACCATCTCCTCAATGAAAGCTCATAACACTTGGGCTGTTTTGTTTAACTTTGGTGCCACCTTGGGGCTGTTTCAGCTACAGGGCGTAAAAGCAGAGCTGCCACCTGTCTATGTAATTACTTCTTACAATGGCATTTTGGCATAGTAAGTGCATTCTTGCTGCTCTTTTACGATGGGAATGTATCAAAATTTAGAGTAGTGTAGTGACACACGGATGTTTTACAATCAGGGATACATTATGACAATCAATTTGGGATTACAGTCATGTTTTTTTTTCAGGCTGCATAAAAGAAAAACATATTTTTAATATTTCTATAGTTTAACACACTGTTAACGTGTTAGTGTTGTTATTTGCTAAATGTATAAAACTATATCATGCAAGGTAGACTGCAACATTGGCTGAAGAATATTTTATGGAATGTATACCTCTATATCTATAATATTACAATAATCTATGTTTAAATGTTT
Organism: Notothenia coriiceps; assembly: GCF_000735185.1. Taxonomy (NCBI): domain Eukaryota; kingdom Metazoa; phylum Chordata; class Actinopteri; order Perciformes; family Nototheniidae; genus Notothenia; species Notothenia coriiceps. The sequence goes on along the minus strand of NW_011357627.1, from coordinate 15,042 downwards.
AGTTGATATCCTCTTTTTACTTGTTACATTACATTACATTTAACTTGTTAGATGCTTTTATCCAAAGCGAAAATACTCAATACTGTGGGCAATCCTCACAGGAGCAATTTGGGGTGAAGTGTCTTGCCCAGGGACACAACTGTGGGGGAAACTTCTGAAGCAATTGGAAACAGGACTCAGAGAGACACGAGGAGAGCTGGAGCTTTGATGGCAAAGACTGATGGTTCATTTGGAGTTTCGGCCGGAGAGTTGACAAGACAGGTGGTGTGTCACGAGTTGACACAGCGGTTGCCAAACCAATTCTGAAGAACTCCTTCTGTAGTACAAGGTTTTAACTAGTTCAGAGTGTAATAATCAACATTCTTTATCAGTGAGACTAAACATTATGCACCCTGAATCTAACTAGAGCTCTCGGCCATAGAAAATAATGTGCGCCAGGGAACCTACATCCCTGAACAGTAAACTACCTCATGGCGGCTTGTGCTCTGTCATAGACTGGCAACAACAATGCGCCCAAGCTGCTCCTCCTTAAGAGAGATAGCAGCAATGCCCAAGGCCTTAGACCAGGGGTGTCAAACTCAAATACACACCGGGCCAAAATAAAAAAATCGGTACTAGTCGATACTGGTTCGATGTTTATTGCAAAATGTATTGAAATGAACTTATTTCACATATTAAATCTGGAACTAACAAAGCTTAAATTATTGCCTATAAAAACAACATTAAATAATCAGTTGCATTAATTCCTTATGGCTCTATCTGCAGCTTTTCCAGAGTCATTTCTTATGATTACATTTTTCCACAGCCAACAACAGCTTCAAAAAAACAATTCCCCTCAAAGAAAAAACCAAACATTCCCTGTTGTCGCAAGAAAGAAAGTGCGGAAGGAAACATATATTGAAACTCAGTGTGCTGCTCTGTGATGCTAGTTCAAGCCAGATACTTGGCATCTCATCTTGGGTGCAAGTTCATCAATGTTTGGGCTAAGGCTCTGAGCTGAGGAATATACCGGCGGCCAGATCTAACAGCAATTAGAAATTATCCTGCGGGCCGAAATTAAATCCACCAAGGGCCTGATTTGGCCCCCGGGCCTTGAGTTTGACACATGTGCCGTAGACCTATACCATGGGAAAGGAGACAGTGAGAGGAGAAAATTATGAACTGTGTCGAAGGTTGAATACCTAAGCAAATTATTCCCTAACAACAACGACATGCTGACTGCAGTGGGACTCAAACTTGCCATCCTCCGATTCGAAGATCAGCGCACTGAGCCAAAGCCTCCCACCGACCCCCTTGATAAAAGGCCTCATCTTCTTATTTTAGGATCAATGCAATTTCTTTAGTAATCAGCTTGTTTTTTTTGTTGAATGTTTATTATCTTTATTATATATATATTTTGTATGTATTCTTATTATTAATTAAATTAAAAAGATGTAAAGGACCATGCTTTAAAAAAGAATTCATTTAAAAAAGAGAAGACCATTTTTTATTTAGCTATTTAATTTTCATCCATGGGCAGATTAAACACAGAAACATATCTCAAGGGAATGACACTTAAAATACCTTTTTAAATATGTTGTTGTAATTCATGAAAACGGGCCAGAAAAACAAAGTAAGTAATAAGTGTAAATGTAAAAACATCTATAACAGAACTTACTTTTCATTTTCAGACTAACACTTTCCAGTGTATCCTGACCACTGATGGAGTGCGCTCCTTCGCCCTCCTGCAGTACGGGGACATGCTCTGGGGTCCCGGCCAGAGGCAATACCATGACGCTATCATCGGCTATACGGATGGAAAATCCTCCTACAGGGAGCCCACTGTACCCCCAGACAACTTTTTTGGGCCTGGGGGCAGATACAGGCCCCAGCAGGTGAAGGGGGTCATGGGGAAGCTGGGTCAACTGGTGTATGATTTTACAGCACCAAGGGGGTCAGACCTAGATTCCCGGCTAAGGTGCCAGGCGTGGGCGATGGAGCAGCCGGACCCCGCACAGTGGACAACGGGGCTACCTCCATGTCCCTGCACACGCATCCAGGCTCGGGAGGACTTGTCCTTCATGCAGGACACCACTGATCCGGGTTCCATGGTGAAGACGCTGAGGGGTCTGCGGTGGGGGGGCGCAGGGGGGCACGTCTTCCAGTCCGTCTTGTCCAACAGGCACGGTTCAGGGAAGAGGTGTGTGTATGACCCTGATGGCCCGCTGCTGGCTGGGTACAACGAACGATACTTCTACGGAAACAGCGTGCAAAAACATATTGGTATTATGATTTAAATAATTTTCCAACATTAAATAAGGAGTTCAAGTCTCAATCGTCATCAGTGAATGTTTTTATCCAGTTTTTCAATACAATAATAATTATGTCAAAGTCAAAAACTGCATGAGACAGTGCAAATGAAGCTGTATTCAAGACCAAGTCAATTGTATGCATTTGGATTTCATTTAAAAAAAGGACAAAACATGGACTTTAAAAGTATATACAGAAATATATCTAAAGGAGCTTTATACTGTACCCTTCAGGATACAAGCATTTTTTTACATATAAAGTTCTTATTTATCACTTTGTTTCAATTTATTATAATGCCATGCTCAAGGAGAAAGTAAGACACCTGTCCTTGGCAGTGTATTTAATATTTAATCAACTTTTTCTCTCCAGACGAGGATCTCCTGCCGTTCCAGTGGTGTTGTATCGAGTCTCCTCTGTGCCACCTTTACCTCAACAAGAGACCGCTGGACCGCTGCCAAGGTTACAGCTGGGCAAGCCTTCACCGATTCAGTCTAACCAGGAAGGTGACACCGGGTGTAGGTGAGGGATCACAGACTGTACAGTGATTAATCAAATGTTATTTTGATGTACAGTATGCAACTAGTCCTTATGGTCAGCAATAGGCAGCAGAGAAGATGCTGTACCATCAATTAAAAAAGACTATGTTGTAAGAAGAAAACAAATACGATACCAGGGGAGGAGCTATATCAAAACTTAAAATTAATACATTAAAATCACAAATTCACAAGAAAAAAATAACTTTTTAGTATGGATCGTTAGATAATAATAATAAAAAAATTAATTACTTTTTTCTCATTACATTCTGAATGTATTCCCACAATTTGAGCTGTTTCTAGAAAATGAATTACTTTAAATTCATAGAGAATAATTAACTTTTTTCTCTCAATATGAGTTTTCTTTTTTGTAAATGTACCACTGAAATGTAAAACTATAAGGTTTTGTTCTGAAAAAAGCCCGCATATAGTCTTTTTTTAGTTTCTAATACACCCCCCTCTTAAGTATGATGAATGTCAATAATATGCCAGAAAAACCCCCCTTGTCGATGTTCCCTTGCAGCGATGGTGTACGGCAGCCTCCATTTCATCACCTTCGATGGGACGGAGTTCTCATTCAAGGCCCTCGGAGAGTTTGTGATATTGCGTCTCTCCTCCTCCAGCGGCTCTAATATCTTCACCCTGCAAGGACAGACTGACAAGCTACACACAGACGCAAAGGGGATCATTGAGGTCCCAGTGGTGGTGCGCATGGCTGCCTTCCACCAGGGCATTGGCAAGGTCAGGGTGTGTGTGTGTGTGTGTGTGTGTGTGTGTGTGTGTGTGTGTGTGTGTGTGTGTGTGTGTGTGTGTGTGTGTGTGTGTGTGTGTGTGTGTGTGTGTGTGTGTGGAGAGAAGACAAGACAAAGTTACGGTGACTATTCCCCAGACAGATAGTTTGTGCCTCTTGAAGAAATGGTTACATTTTGGAAAATTAAGTCTAATAATGTTCTTTCTGAAAGGAAGGTAATGAGACAGATGGTGATGGCATTCCCATTTTTGTGCATCAAGTATAGTTGGCTGGGAGATGATTAGCCTAGCTTAGCATAACGACGCAGGAGGGGAGCAGCTAGCCTACTTTTGTCCAACGTTTAAATAAAGACCCATCAACAATTGTTGGATTAATCCTTACACAAACAGATATCCAAAAGTAAATACAGTAGGCCTACTCAAAATTGTAGGGAGAAATTATGCTAAGCTAATTGGCTCAAGCTTCGTTCTAATACATTGATTTCAATCTTGTCTGAAAAAGTGAGCAAATGGGTACCGGTACATATATTATAACTGTCACACAATCAGTACCCAAGTATTCCCTCTGCAAAATCCACTCATCCAATTGTAAAAGCAGACTGGAATGAATATTTAAAAAATAATGGTAAGTCCTTCATTGACCTCTAATATTCACATAATTTTCTTCAGATTGAATGGAGATGTGCAGAGAAAGGAGATGGACTGCAGCTTTTTGTTGATGATGCCAAGGTCCCAGTCACAGTTGGTAATGGTCACATTACACATTACATTAAATAATACGGTTTTACAGTTAACATCAAGACTAATATTATACCCAACCTGCCTTGTATCCAATTATGTTTTCAATGTCAAATCACCACTGTCCATTCAGGTGTGGTGCACATGGGTGAGAGGGACTTTGCTGTGCGCTGTGTGTCAGTGAGTCGTTGTGCGGCGGTGTACGCCGGTGGTCTCCATGTGGTGGTGTGGAGGGAAGCCCACAATCAGCTGGCGGCCATGGTGGAGGTTCCTCAGACTTTCTACAACCGCACTGTGGGCCTCATGGGTCAGTGGAGCTCCAACCGCTCCGACGATTTCCTCATGTCCGACGGCAGGCTTGTCCCCTCACTGGACCTCAACCCCCCTTCAGAGGCCAAGCTGCATGACTTCGGCGTGTCCTGTAAGTGGAACATAGATTAATAATGTTATTGTTTGTGAATAGTAAGCAAGGCTAAGAACGGGACTACTACAGGTGGTCCTCTACCCCACTTAGGTGCTCTGTTGCATCAAATCTTAACAATAGAGTATTATTCCCTCCATGTTGTGGTGAGCTTTTGAAGACGCTATAATCAATATTTATGTCTTAACATTGGGTCAAAAGAATATGTGTAAAAAGAAGGGGGCTATTTGTAGTGATTAAGATAATTTACAGAAAGCTAAGTCTTTTAGCATCTTTCACCTAATTGTCTTGGTTTAATATCCCTCAACTTCAATACATTCAAAGTGACATTGTAAACATGAACAACATGTTCTTGTTTTGGCTCTTTTTTTAAATCCTTTCCAGCTATGTGCACAGTTATTTTACGTAAAGCCTACAGGTAAGCTTTTTAAAGAACGTTTGAAAAACCTTTCAATATCTTAGTCTTTTATTAGGTTTAATGGTACTTTTTTTCTCCTTATGAATACAAATGTGGGCTTTTCATTAACAACTCACAGCCTCTTGCCACTTTTGTACACCTCTGTTAGTTGTCAAAGAAAGCCCACATGCAATTTGCTGTAAGAAAACAAAAAAACTCAATTGTGACGCTTATTCCAAATGCACTTACATCATAAGAAAGCTCTTAAAACCAGAATAATGTTCGAATGTCTGACTTTTTTAACAGAAAAACCCAAATTGAATATGATGAATTTGTTTCTAGTAAAAAAAATTGCAATAATGCCACATTTGAAGCAAAAGTGGAATATAAGTGTGCATGTAAACATGAATAGTGGGCCCTCCATACATGAAATGTAACAATATTGGGACACCCTGCCCTAACCTTGTATTTTGTAAAGGAAATAATGGGTGAGTCATGCTTCTCTGAGATTATAACTCCCCAAGTTTGGTTTCCAGTTATCTGGTGTGTTGTGCTCAGCTCCAACTGTCTGCCTGTGTGTTTCCAGGGGCAGTTCCCGTCCCAGAGAGCCTGCTGTTCTCTCCACCTCCACATGCTCCACTGCAGCCTGCCTCCTCTCAGCAGCTCCTGGAGAGCCTCAGTCCTACGGAGGTGAGGGAGCTGAGGAGAACCTGTAAAGGCAGCATGCAGTGCGTCCACGACACCATAGCAACCGGCAGCTCTGACCTGGGTCAGCGCACTCTGGCTGCCAAGAACCAATATCAAAATCTGGCTCTCGTATACGGTAAGGACTTTTAATTTGAAATGTTCTGTGTTTCCCCCATTGACCTGTTCTAATTTAATGTGGTCTGCTAGGTAACATGCCTCCCATAGTGACGGAGCCCACAGTGATTGGCTGTAAGGTCAACTCCACTGTCAACGTTCAGTTTGTTGCTCAGGACCCGAATGGAGACCCCATCACCTACTCACTGCTCCACCCCAGGCCTCCCCGGACCTCCATTGGCAGCAGTAAGACACACACACACACACACACACACACACACACACACACACACACACACACACACACACACACACACACACACACACACACACACACACACACACCTTTCCCCTTAAAATGTTTTTCCAAAAACAGCCCCCCGCCCCCTCCTCCATCAGGGTTACACATGACGTTCTTAAGATTTTTTATTGGGTTTGTGAGCCTTATTTTCGCCAGATGGGACATTTCAGAGCCGAGTCAGTGGATGGGTCACACTGACAGACACGCACAGGGAACCAGAAGGCTCAAAAAGTAACAGTCATGTATGAAATGGTGTTTTTTTATGACAAATCTATGATTATTTTTACAAAAAAAAGTGTCAGAAATATAAAGGCAAAAATAATTTTAAAATGTAATTTAACATACCTTACTGCTTTCTGTCCTTTTGACTGATGACAATTTACAAAAATAACAAATGATCCTTCCAGATATTTTTTTGAGGATAACCAAGAACATTAATGCAACTAAAAAAAAATATTTCCATGTCTAATATTAAACACTCAGCATAGGCTCTAAAATAAAAATGTTTTATCAGTTTTTCTACTGTCAATATGTTAATTTGTTAAAATGTTTGTATTTTAAGGTCAGGGGAAAAGTAATCTGAATCTAACTTTCCCCCCCAAAAATACATTGCAATCCAATTGTTGGAAAATATAATTGCAAAAAAACCTTTTCAAAATAGCACCAACTCAACAGGATTGATCTTGCTCTAGCGACGCAAGATATTTGACTTTTATTTTCATTTTATTTGGTATGTTATAATATTTATTTTAGTTATATTTTTGTGTTGATTTTTTTATTATTATGAGGTTATATTTTTGTCATCATATTTGCGTTTGTGTATTTTTTTCCTGTATAAAATAAAATACAATAACAACAAAAAGAAATGTTGTGAGTGTAAATAGTTTTTTTTTTTTAATTGTCTAAAGTTTTTCAACACTGTTTCCCTGCCATTATTATGCAAATGACCATTCATATACATACTGTATACTCTGTATACTACTCTATGCTATACCTTTGTGCTTGTTGCTCCAGGGGACGGCTTCCTGACCTGGATGCCCCTCACCACACAGCCAGTCCAGCTGACCATCAGAGTCAGTGACGGGCTCTCCAGCTCCCTGTTCACCCCCATCCTGCACGTTTGCAACTGCCTCAACGGAGGGACCTGCCAGTATGAGAGTGTCACTGAAAACCTCCAGCAGGGGACTTTTCAGGTACATCTTTGATATGCAAAAGTTTTTCTCATGACATGTTAAGGTTGATTTCCCTCAACAGAAACACCCTCTGCAGGGATCTTTGGGAATTTAGGCTTTGCAGAACATTTACAAGCAGTGCTTGAATTGGAATAAAAAAAGGTGCCAGTAATCTAAATCAGCAACTGTTTCAAGTCAATTTTATTTATACAGCCAAAAAACAAGAATTTGGCTCAAAGTCATATAGTATATCCTATAATGCTCAGGGTGCATCTGAGATTAGAGGGGGTGCAGTGATATTTTTTAAATATTGAAGTTAAATGCATCAATCTGGTGCGCTTTGAGAGCAACATTAAGAGATCTATGGATACTTCTCAACATCCATATAAAACAGAACTGTAAACTGATTTACTTTTTCTTTATGGATATTTTACACATCACTCCCTTTTTAAACTCTATTCTTGTTTTACTGTCGTATAGTATTTCATTTTGAGTGAGTTACTCAGATGAGTACCAGGAAACAGCGTTTGGTACTATGGTACAGTTGTGGTGAAGGCATCTGAGTTAGATGTATTTGAACCGAAATGTCTTCAGGCATAGCAGAAGATGGCATCTTTTTTACAGGACATTCCAGCCAATCTCTGTTTTTAAACCATGAGCTGCTAAATGAGTGCCTTACCCCACTGTACAGGCGAGTTGGGAACTTATTTAAATATACCTGGGCAGGCTCTGTTTTGCCGAGGTCCTCTGGCACTCGCGGGCCGCTGAGGGGTGGCGGTGTTTGGGGCGACGAAGACGGCTGCTCCGGGGCGAGGCGGGCAAAGATGGCACCTCATGACGCATCTACTGAGTACCGCTGTCCCGGCACCGTGCCGGTGCTCAATAAGAAGTAACGGTACCAGATGGGTAAAAATCTGAAGTCCCGGTACTGCGTACCGGTGAGTACCGGCCCAATTCAAGCACTCTTTACAAGTAAACAAAAAACTATAAAACACACTACAAGAAAGGGAAAACCCAAAGAGCATAATATGGCCTCTTTGAATGACCATATCTATCTACCCCAATTATTCAAGTGGCTAGCATTATAATAAATCATTGAACCCTTTAAATTCGAACAAAAAATGCTTCAAAGAAGCTGTCTTTTTTAGGAATGCATGAGCATATTGCCGTCCCACAACTCCTTGCTCCACCAATGGAAAATTCACATTTCAAATAATTTAATTTGACCCATATATCCAGTGAATTTTAATCCCAAATTTAGCAATCCCCAGTGCCAGGGGTCTGATCCCTGGGGTGCTGGCCCAACTCCCCGCCAGATCTGCAAACTTTCTGTTGCTTCCGGTACCCAGGTTTGACCCAGCTCATGCTGCTAGCCTAATTGGAGTTATATGAAAAAGTGTGGGACAAGTATTATTTTCTATTTATGCAATATGTTATTTTGTCTATCCCTCTTCCTTTCTGTTCATATCTCTTTCCTCCCAGGTGGTGGGGTGCCTGTGCCCAAAGGGGTTCAGTGGGAAGTTCTGTGAGAAAACTGCAGACGTATGTAAAGGCAAACCCTGTTTCCGAGGCGTTCAATGTCAGTCAGAGACAGAGCCCGGACAGTTTACCTGTGGAGAGTGTCCCAAAAATGCTGTCTCTGGAGGAAAACAGGGATACAAGTGCTTTGAGCATGGTCTGTAGTGCTTTGTGCAGTCATATTATCAGATGTGTCCCATCCCGTATATTAATATTGATCTCACTCTTGCTTCTCTGTATTCCTTTCAGACATGTGCAGCCCTCCTTTCCCCTTCCCCTGCCACAAAGATGCCGACTGCCTCAGCACCAAACAGAACTTCACCTGCACATGTAAGCCTGGCTTTACGGGAGACGGACGCAACTGCACAGGTACTGCACAGCAAAGGCTACGTCATGCTATGAAAGAGCATTGTCTTGACTTGGGACTTGACTTGGGACTTGATTTGGGAATTTATTTGGGACTTGTTTGTCTTGAGTTATGACTTGACTCTGGACTTTTCAGTGTTGATTTGGGACTGGTAAATCTTGGTTTGGGACTTTACTTGGGACGTGTCAGTCTTGACTTTGTTGTTTATTGAGACAAGTTGTTTTTAATTTGGGATTTAACTTGGGAGATGTTAGTCTTAACTTGGGATTTGACTTGACTTGTGTTACGTGCTCCCCTCCTGTTTGTCTCTCTGCCTCCCTGTTGCGCAGACACACCTGGTCTGCCCCTGGCTCCACCTCTACCAGGTGTTCCTAATCGCTGGCAGGATATAAGGAGAAGCTGGAGGAGTGGGATGTGTCTCCCCTTTTGCTGATGCCAATGCCAGGAAACCCTCTCCTTTGTGTGGTCGCTTACGGCCCCTACACACGTCGGCGTGCAATGCCGCTTCAACGCTTCTGCCCATTAACTTTGAATGGGGTGACGTCACGATTCGCCGAACTGCATTGTGGGAGCAAAGCGTAGCTTCTCTCGCGGTGCTCGTTGCAAAAGTAGAGCAATGTTCTACTTTTGACGCCTCGACGGAGGCGTCAGCCAATCGAATCATATGCCAGTCCAAGCTCTAGCCAATCAAACCGCGTGCTTGTGTGTCTGGAGCGGGAGATTCATGTGATTGGTTGTTGGTCGAGTTTCAGCCCCCCCCCCGCCGACAAGCGACAACGCACGCCGCCGTGTGTAGGGGCCGTTACTGTTGTGAAGCGCTAGTCCTTTTGATGTGCCTTTGTTTTATGTTTAGTCTGGAGGGCGTGGTAGTCAAGTTTTACGCGGCTTTGTTTTGTATCCCGTAGGGTTACTATTTGACTTCTGGTTAGGGGAGGACAGCTCTGGGTCATACGGCCCGTGGTGCGGCTGGCTCGGGCTCCCTCCCTCTTTTTGTTTATTTCGGCCAATCCTCCAGACCTCTTTTTGTTTGTATAAATAAATGACCGTTATTGTACGTGAATTTTGTGTTTTATTTTATGTTGCGGGTCTTCCCTCGAGCCACTACGATCGAGTAAGGGGCGGGTCGTAACAACTTGTAAATCTTGACCTCTGACTTGTGACTTGTTTGTCTTTACTTACACCAGTATTCACTTGAGACTTGGGAGTGGTTACTCTTGAATTGGGATTTGATTTGGGACTTGTAAATCTTGACTTGAGGCTTGTCAGTTTTGATTTGGGAATCGACTTTAGACTTGTTTGTCTTGGCTTACAACTTCACGCAGGACTTATCAGTCTTGACTTGGGAATTGGGAGTGGTTAGTATTGACTTTGGGTTTGACTTGGGACTTCTACATTTTGACTTAGAACTAGACTGGGGACTTGTCAGTGTTGAAGTTGGATTTAACTTGGCACTTGTTAGTCTTGATTTGGGATTTAACGTGAGACTCATACATTTTGAATTTAGCATTGAATCAGGACTTGTCAATGTTGACTTTGGAATTGAACTCAGGAGTTGTTAGTATTAAGTTGGGATTTGACTTGGGACTTATCAGTATTGAATTGGGACTTGTACGTTTTGACTTGGACTTGACTAGTGTATGGATTGCAAAGACTGAGTTGTGACTTGAAATCAATGACTTGTAGCCACCCCTGCTATTCAGCCAACATTTGAGTATGAATACCAGCACATGTATTTTACATGTTTGACCTGTCTCTGTCTGTGTTGTAGATGTAGATGAGTGTGCAGAGCTGGCCACCTGCCCCAATGCTAAGTTTGAGTGTAAGAACACGCCGGGTTCTGTCGAGTGCTTCTGTCGATACAAGAAGACCAGGGACACTGATGGATGTGGTATGTGCATGTTTGCCTTTCTGTGTTTAAGTGTATTACCAGCAACACACACAAGTAAAATATAATGTATTCACTGAGAGAATACCTTAATTACTGCATCATATTTTAGGAATCATGTCTTAACCCTCCTGTTATCCTCAGATTTACTTTACACCCGTTATCCTCTGGGGTCAATTTGACCCCAGTAGTTTAAAACTCAAGACAATGATCATATTCCGAATGTTAACCAACATGTATGTCTCTGGTGCTTTAGGTATCTTAGTTGACTACCTAAATAACCATTTAAATAAAACATTACCCCAACCTTCCCCCCTACAGACCCCTTTATACATCCAGAATTCCTATTATGGGACTATCGACAAATATATAAATCACCATAAAAACTCACTGACTGAAATAAAATATTAAAGTAAGATCTTTTTGATGTTGTTAAAGGACCAATAACTAAAGCAGAGGGTAGTTTTTTTTTTACAATGATACATTTGCATGTAATAGTCACCTCAATATCATCCTACACAATCAACACAAATATGTGTAAAATATTGACATTTGTATATTCAATTCAATTCAAGTTTATTTATATAGCCCAATATCACAAATCATATTTGTCTGAGGGCTTCACAAATCAACAAACACAATTGACAATGTAAACGCAATGTAAAACAATGTAAAAACAACAAACGTATCTTACAAGATCAATATGAAAATACCAATTTAAAGAGGAACACAACACAATATCACAAATACAGTTAGAGTACAATAATTAAAATTCCATCAAACGAAGGGTCCATGAGGATGTATAAAAGGGGGTTTAAAACCAGTCTTAACTGTATGCTGTACCAAAGAAGAAAGTCTTCAACCTACTCACTGTCTGCCTCCCTAATCGTCACTGGAAGTTGGTTCCAGAGGAACGGAGCTTGGTAGCCGAAAGCTCTAGCACCTGATCTTATTTTGTGGACTGTGGGAACCACCAACAGACCTGCACTCTGGGATCTTAATGCCCTGGAGGGGCAATAGGAGATTAAAAGATCCTGTAGGTAGGATGGTCCCTGACCATTGAGCGCTTTGTATGTGGGTAAAAGTATTTTAAAATTAATCCTGGACTTAACTGGTAGCCAGTGCAAAGCTGCTAAAACAGGAGTGATGTGGTCCATCTTTTTCGTCCCTGTTAAAACCTGTGCTGCAGCATTTTGTATGAATTGAAGGGTCTTTAATGATGAGTTTGGACAGCCTGATAAAAGGGGATTGCAATAACCCAGCCTGGAGGTGATAAAAGCATGGATTAGTGTTTCTGCATTGTTGTGATTTAGGATGTGCCGGATTTTTGCAATATTCCGTAGATGGAAGTAGGCAGTCCTTGAAATTTGCTTTATATGGGATTTAAAAGACAAATCCTCATCAAAGATAACACCAAGATTTTTTACAGTGGTGCTGGAGGTTAAGGTAATACCATCCGAATAAATTGTGTTGTTGGACAGTTTGTTCCGAAGGTGCTGGGGGCCAAATATAATGACTTCTGTTTTGTCTTTATGTCTGTGAGGCATTCTTGCAGTTTAACTAATGGAAATTGTTCACCTGGTTTAATTGATAGATACAATTGTGTATCATCAGCATCACAATGAAAATTGATGGAGTTATTCCTTATGATATTGCCCAATGGTAGCATATATAAGATGAACAGGATGGGTCCAACTACAGACCCTTGCGTTACTCCATGACTGACTGTAATTTCTAATGAGGATTCATCGTTGACAGATACAAACTGAGACCGTTTTGATATTACCTGAACCAGTTTAATGCAGTTCCTCTTATACCTATTAAAAGTTCTAATCTTTGTAGTAGTATTTTATGGTCAATAGTGTCAAAGGCAGCACTCAGATCAAACAGAACCAGGATAGAGGCAAGTATATGTATATGTTTTATACTACTAAAACAGCCTGGGGTCAAATTGACCCGAGGAACACTGATGCGTACAAAGTGTGTACAGGACATTTAAAAAAGATCTTCATGTTCATGGTATGTTTACCCATTAGTCCTCACTAAATTAGGAAAAGTAAAATACTAAGCAAAAAAAATAATGTGAACCATTTTTTTAGATACGTTAACGGTTAAACATTGAATGAGGTCAAATTGACCCCAAGGATAACAGGAGGGTTAACACTTTTTTGAATATTTCAACTAAATTATTTTGAGAATATGGAGGTTTGTTCACAAATTGTCCCATGTACATAAGATGTTGAAATGTTAATAAAACTCTATAGATATATATCCATATAAATTGTTACCACATTATGAAATATATACAAATATCAGCAGAAATGATAATAATATATAATCAACCAGAATAACGGAAATTGCCAATGTGATTTGCTAAGCACTGATACAGCAATTGATGTATCAGGAACTCCACAAATAGATAAGCCTATATTATAAGTGATACTCAATGTATGGCCGGTAGGCCAAATCCGGCACGCCAACCATATTCTAATTAACAATTAAATTGAATTGATTGAAAATAGAAATAATTAGTTTTTGTATAGTAACTAAGGTGCTTCCTGTCGTTTAGCAAAAGTGACCCCAGGGCAAAGCAAGTTAATCAGGAAAGAATCTCTTACTGCAGTGCCAGTTTGCACATTTCTGAAAACAATGATGCTCTACAACAGATAGCAGTGTGTCATCTGTGTAAGGAACGCACTTCTGAATGATGTGTTTGTTTCTCTGCAGGTGACCTTGCAAATCCTCCAGGTAAAGCCTCCCTCTTTGTCTTCTTTAACATTATTGTAGCTCTGCTCTTCCTTTACTGTTACCATGGTAAACATGCCCATATATTGTATTGAGCTTGTATAAAGCTGTGGATAATGTTCTGTTTCTGCAGGGGGAAATGTGTTCAACGTCTCTGTGGGCTGGGTGCCGAACAGATCTGATGGACTCAAACAGGTGTGTGTGTGTGTGTGTGTGTGTGTGTGTGTGTGTGTGTGTGTGTGTGTGTGTGTGTGTGTGTGTGTGTGTGTGTGTGTGTGTGTGTGTGTGTGTGTGTGTCCGCGTCCGCGTCCGCGCCAGTGTTTGCTGCTAATACATAGATTTGAACGAAATAATTAAATATATAAAAACAAATTCCTACACTGCTTAATGCTAATCTGTTTCTGCGTCTTTCCCAGCTGGTGGACATTCTGTCCATGGGTTTCCAGAACAAATTCTACAACGCCAGCAAGAAGGATCCAGTGCAGGGCTCCCCGCCAGGTGTGGCAGAGTATCGTATCAACATGTCCAGTGACACGCCACACTGGTACATCAGAGACTACATGGCCAGAGTCAGCAGCCACTATAACATGAGAGGCATAGAGGTTGATGGTAAACTACCAATCCTTTAACCCTTGTGTGGTGTTCATATCTTTGTTACTCAGCCAGTGTTCGTGGGTCTGGTGGACTGACCCGCTGCCTTTTTGGGTTTCAATTCAACACAATCAAACTATTTTATGTTAAAATACTCAACAGATGTTTACTTCATCCCAATTACAAGCAATATAAACAGCTTATATGGTTAATATTTCTCCATTTACATTTGTTGGATCACATTAATGAATTAAAGTGTTGCTTGTTTTTTTGCCCGCTGACCGGCTGGTCCCGTGGCTCGTCTTTTTTTTGTAACTAGCTGATGCTCAATCTCATCCTCTACTTCAAAGTCACTGTCAGACTCAGAATTCTCAGAAATGTGATCCTAACATTCTGAAACCTCTTTCTCTTCCTCTACATCATCATCAAATGGTTCTCTCTCTTCCAAAATCATTTGCAAGGCCCTCTGAGCAGAGAATCGTTTGGCCATCTTGATCAGTTGTGATAAGGACCCAAACTGGCGAAGCTTTATTT
>NW_011357626.1:0-3103 GCF_000735185.1 Notothenia coriiceps | reverse complement strand
CCCCCCTCTAGTTTTGTCTTCTTCTCTCTATTCCGCCTCCAGCCTCGACCTCGTCACCCGAGAAACAAACCCGCAAAAGGAGGGAGAGAGGGTGAAGACTGAAGGAACAGGAAAACAACAAAAAACAAGAACAAAGAATGTTGGAGGGGATCACAGTATTGGGAAACTGACTTAATTGCCTGTGTGTGAAAAGCAAAGTTGAAGAGGGACAAGCTGGCGACAGGGAGCCAGTGGGAGAAAAAAAAAGATGGAGCTGCTGTGGGCTCCTGCTGCAGACTGCAGAGCCATTTCCTCACAATGGCGGCCTCTTGTCGTGCCAGGGGGGCATGTTGGCCCATCAGCAAGTGGCATGTGAGATGAAGAACACAAACAAAGAGTGACAGTGCCACTGCAGTCCTCATTACGAGACGGCTTAATTATGCTTGTTTGGAGATGGAGTCCTCGGAGGCTGCCATTTTGCGCCCGCAACTTTTTACCGTCTCATCCGACTGAGTCCCTTCCCATCATCAAGGCCGATTAGCCTAATCATTTGTGCTTCAGGGGTAGTTATCTTCTTGGGTGTTAGATGAAAATGGCTTGCAGCTGGGTTGTGTACAGCTCAATCTCTAACAGGTGCTGGGCTCTGTGGGTAAAGAGTAAACAATGGCGGCTAAGCCCCGAGCTTTGCCTGGCAGAGCGTCTACGATGAGAAACAGTCAGGCTGGAGGGCTCCCACACCCACAACCAGGTGCTTTTCAGACAAACTATGGCATGTGTCAACTCTTGGTGTGGTTGGACTTGTCTTGTCTTGAAAAATAAAAAGGAAAGTTTATGTCATTTTAGCAACTAAACGATGATCTGATTTCCATCTTAGATACAAGGAAATTACATGATATAGAAGATCAAGGATTGAATGAATAAATAAGACTTTCTGGGCCTCGTGTTGGGAGTGATTCAGACAAATGTCCTTATTTTGTTAGAATTCACATTTCAATTTGTTCTGATATTGTAAGTTCAAATGATTTCAAAAATACATCAAATCTTTCTTAGTTTTATTTGTGTTCTCTTATGTAATACAACATTTTACGAGTTATCAATCTTTCCAATATAAGAAAGAAACATCTTGTTCTCACAATCCACAAGTTGTACATTTGAGGAACATAAAAAATTGAGATTATATTATTATATTTTAATTAATATATGTTTTATAATAATTATAATGATTGGATTATTAAAGGTAGAGACTAAAGAAATACTATTGTTCCACTGATATCTATGAAGCTAATTAACCTTGGATGATATTACTTGAGTTGTACTGAATAGCTTACTGTTAGATGCTTTTAGATTTTCCTGTCCAGCTAGTATGGAAAATACATTTTTGAAAGTGTATTAACAAATTAAAACTGTGATTTCCTGTGTTCACTTCCTCTTTTTACAGCTTTTCTTTGGTGGCATATCTCCAATTATTGGCCATGTGACAGACAAATAGCACACCTCACAGGATCTACCATTATATAGTGTTTAGGGGGGCGTTGATCCAAGCGATAATGTGCCTTTGGGTGATCATGGAGCCTGATGCGTTCTTTTTCAATTAATGACCACCTTGTTGCACATTATCCCACGTATTACATGGCCACATACTAAATTAACCAACGGCTTGACTCACAATATTGAATTAAAAAAGTGTAACATTGAATTCAAAGTTATTGTGGTGCTTCCGTTAAGAAACAAATAGTCTGTTCCATGGCGTACCACAGCTGAAACTGAGGCTACAGCAACGTCATTTTAAATGACAGCAGCACTGATTGAGTGATTAAATGGGATTCACAGTTTAGCACACCTGGGTAAGGGCAGATTTGGATGGTTAAGAATAGACAAGTTCAATATTTCTCCTAACAGAAACGTACTCAAATATAAGAGAATGTTGCTGCATCGCGCCCTATCTATGCAAAGTGGATGTCTGGTACATCATTAAATAGACTGAGTTCATGAAAATCCTCTGTTCCCCCTTTGCTTCTCTTCTTCATAGGACTCCAGTTGCGCTGGAATCACATGATCGCGTCACATGACGGAGGCTAGTTTTTATCCCTGTGGTGCCTGGGAGGCCTCCAAACCCAGAGTGGCCTCACCACAGCTCCCGCAGCCGTCTGGGGGGAAGCTCTATGGCTGTCTCAGGATGAAAGCGCACAGAAATTCCCCAGTTCCCAAAAAAGAGCTCCGTTCAATATTGTCTGTGGCCGCCACACCCAAGCAAGACAGCTTGTGTGGATGACAATGTCTGGACGCTGGGCAGGTTCTCCACGGTTCATGTCGGGGTTTGGGAACAGACACTGCTGCTTTTTCAGCTTTAGCTCTAATTGCAAGATGTATTGTATACTGGTTCGTTGCTGTTTTACAAACTGTTTACACCTCTGTGAATAAAAGGTTTAATTCTGATCATGCATATACTTTTAGTACATTTATGTATACAATTATGTTATTAATTTGAAATACTTTAACACAAAATCATATTACGTCATTATCTGATGTTTTTGTCATATATGGGTAACACTTTATATTAAGGTACACACATTCACCATCAACTAGTTGATAATTAACATGCATATTAGCAGTATATTGGCTCTTTGTTAGTCATTATAAACACTTATTAATGCCTTGTTCTACATGACCATATTCTACAAGTAATAAGCCATTAGTTGAGTTTTTCCTCAATAACCCTCTAATTAGTGCTTATTTATTGCAAGTAAGGAAGTTGTTGTACATGGGTCATTCCAGAATTGGAGGACAATTTAGACACCAACATTTTTGAAAAATGAACCTTTTTTAAAAAAGTATTTAGGAAAAACAGATAATAAACCATCAAAAAAAGTGATTTGCCCAGCTAGGCATCAAATGTATATTTTCCAATGAAGAATTACCCCTGTTACTCTAATTATGGTAACAGGGTTGAAAATCGATGCTAATTTGAGCCTTTAACCTCAGGAATTATTGCTAGATGTAGCATGTAATGCTACTTTCAAGGCAAGGACAAACTTGGATATCTAATGCAAGAAAGATAACTAAGATAATTAATATGCCTTATTCTGGTAATATCAGTAACAGGGTTGAGTGGGTCAGAGTGCCA
>NW_011357625.1:0-5844 GCF_000735185.1 Notothenia coriiceps | reverse complement strand
GAGCCGTTTCACACACACACACACACACACACACACACACACACACACACACACACACACACACACACACACACACACACACACACACACACACACACACACGGCGGGACATTGCAAAACACAGCGGAACTCAGCCTGAGCACACACACAAACTCCCAGCCAGGCTGCGTGTGTGTGTGTGTGCTCGGGCTGGTTTTCGGACTGGGTTCCGACGGCCACTGGACTCATAGGGAGGGGGGGGGGGGCAGGAGCTCCAACAACCGTTTAGGACAGAGAGCGAATACACATACTATACAGAGATGCTGTATGAGAAACCAATGTGAGTTTGGAAAATTGAACAATGTAAATCTATTCTAGTAGACCTCAACAATGGAATTATGATCAGTAGAAATGGCCATGACATGGGAGCTTTAAATCATTCGGCAAACAATTCCACTTCTTTACGCCAACTACAGCTTTTATCCTCCAAGAGTTGGGCCTTTTCCTTAATGCATCAAACACACATGTATCTTCATTTATTTAGAAAAGATGCTCAAGGAAACTCCTTTTGGATCCAAGTCCCCTGATAGCCAGACACCTGCTGCCTTCTCCTCGATATTCACCAGTGCTGACTCCCTCGTGTGGCCTCTGAACCTCTAACCTGTAAATCTGGATGATCAATCTTCATGTAACTGACGGGAGAGATGACACACCACTTACGTCAACCCAGAGATATTCTTCTATACATTTTGGAAACACATGTATGTCTTCTTCACCCATCTTTTAACCCTCTGAAACACACTTGTTGTCGTTCTGTTGCAGGCTTGGGGAATAAGGGATTATATGTAATTATGAATATCAGGAATCAAACAAAGAAAACTGGAGTCGGTCTTGGCTGAGTTTGATGTTGAAAGTGGATGAGATTGGTGATGATGTTGTTGATGTTGTTGATGTTGTTAATGTTGTTAATGATGTCAGGACTTATGTCTTGAATGTTGTTGTATTATTGTTGTATTGTTTTAAGTGTCGGACCCCAGGAAGAGTAGCTTTTGTCGAGAGCAAAAGCTACTAAACAAACAGTTACATGAAAACATATGTTATCAGATTACTGTTATATCTGCAACTTGGGGATTACTAGCAGGACAGCACTGTTACTAAACAACTAAAAACAACCAACCCTGTTTCTACTCCAGCAATGAAGATGGAGTTAAACAATGTATACATTAGTTTAAAGCTGTGATTTGAAACTCAGGAAACATTCATTTTAAACTAAGTGACTGAATTCTTTCAAAGTTTTCATCGCTTGCACATTTCTCGTCCGGCTCAGTCAGTAGGGGCTTGGTCTGTGAGCCATAAGGTCGCCGGTTCAAGTCCCTGACCGGACCTAAATATGGAGTGTGGACTGTTACTTGGAGAGGTCCCAGTTCACCTCCTGGGCCCTGCATTGTTGCCCTTGAGCAAGGCACCGGACACCCCCCCCTCAATTTGTGATCAGAAGTTTCCAGATTACTTATACATTTGTCTCAGCTCTGTTTATCTATTATTAGATCTAAGCTAAGTCATGTTTTTCTGCATATTTAATGATATTTGCATTGAGTTTTCATTGTTTTTTAATTTCTAGACATGAAGAAAACTGATAATCGGCTGGTTTTAACTCCATTTTATGATATTAATACGTTTTTTGTCTTCATCTTACTCTTTTGACTATATGTTCGGTACATTTAGTTATATTTAAATCCCTCTTCATCTCAATTCCCTGAGTCTCTGAAACGATACATCTTTTCCTAAAGGTTTGGTCCAAGAGTCTTTGCACTACTGCTGCTCTCATTAACATGTTAAAGCACTTTTATACATTCTTCCTCACTTGATGGCCGTCACGTTTGGCCAGAGTATTACTGATGACTTTCGTGACAAGCCAAGCCGCAAAGTCAAAAATAGCAACATTTGGAAATCGATACGAGGAAACTGTTTTTCTTTGAGGTTTGGCTAACAAGATATCTTTGAGGCTATACATTTAAAGCAAGGGTTTGATTTAGGAAACGGACCAAATGATTGCAGTGCAGTTTGGTCCCCACATTTTAGACTACCAGTGGTGGATTTATAGGAAGATTTACTCAAGTGTTTTCATGCTATTTGACACTTTACGCCACTACATTTTGTAAGCAAGATGGTACTCTACTATTTACAACTTTGGTTAGTAGCTACTACTTTGTTATAGGACACAGTTTTGATCCTAGATATCTTGGTTTCTTCTTTTCTAAGGTCCCATTGTTCTGCTGTCTTGCATTAAACACTTCAGTAAAAAACATCTTCTTGATATTCAATTTTTCTTGTCTTCATTTGCATTGCATTTGATCTTGAGATAATCAAAGGGTAAAAAAAAGTAATCAGGATACTTTCTTTTTATATACTGATACTCAGGTTAGGTTACTGATTATATTTTGTACAGGTAACTAGTCATTACAGTATACATTTTAAAGTTACCCTCCCATCCCTGCCCTTTGAGATGCATGTGACTTTCTGCCTTTGTAATGTTACCTATAAACCTATACACTCCCTCAATGCTCTGACAGGGCCTGAATGAATCTTTGCTCGGCATGTTGACGATGATGATGATGATGATGATGGTTGTAAATGACCCTGAGCTGATATGCAGAGCTCATTAAGACTCAGGAGCTGTGGGATCAAAGTGGGGGTGTGTGAGGGGGAGAGTCCTGAGGTTAAGGGGCCATGTCACATCCCTAAGAGTAAAGGAAGGGGGAGTTTCTCTGTGTGCAACCGTGTGTGTGTGTGTGTGTGTGTGTGTGTGTGTGTGTGTGAATGTGTGTGTGTGTGTGTGACTGTGTGCGTGTGACTGTGTGCGTGTGACTGTGTGCGTGTGCGTGCGTGTGTGTGTGTGTGTGTGTGTGACTGTGTGCGTGTGTGTGTGTGTGTGTGTGTGTGTGTGTGTGTGTGTGTGTGTGTGTGTGTGCGCATCTTTAAGGGTTAGACAGAAATGTACTTAGACGCACAGCGAGCGATCGTAAACATGCTGAACGATGGAGTGTGAGTAAAGACCAAGGCACTGGCAGGGAGATGAAGCAGTGAATTATGTCAACCTGTTATTTTATTATCCGTCGCTGAGGAAAAAAGGTGTATTAAAAAGTGCTTTTGCATGTAAATCCAGATTGAATACTTTTAAATATAACAAATTAGGTGGAGGAACTAGTTTGTTATAAGGAAAGCTGAACCTAAATATAAAATAATCGGGCAAATGTATGATCTTAATTCCCGAAACAAAGTGTGCCTCCACAGATGAGCCAGATAAATCTGCCTGCCCTTAGAAACCAAGTGTGGGTGTGGCCGGTTAAACACAAATGGCGACCCATCCTTAGTTTCTGAGGTCCTGCAGGAATCTACAGATTATTCTCAGGGCACTTTTACCAACAATTCTATTTAAATATTAAACTACAGCCACCATTGTTGCGTCCTTCTCACTAACATTGCTGCTGCATAACCTGCTGTAGACTGTGTTCGGTAGATCCGGAAACAAACGACGAATAAACTTGAATAACAACCATAAAAGAGACATTTGTTCTGTGAGCTTTTTTTATTTCAATCTCAGGTGGTTCGTTCCCCCTTCTGTAAGAAACATATCTCATCTTCTCCACATGGGAGACTTATTGAAAAAACATGTGCTTTTCACCAAACAGCACGACTCGTCCAAACTTCTGAGTTTTGCATCTCGTGAAATGAAACGATGGGAATAGAGAATCGATAATGTTTCTCACATGGTCAGCTGGAGACAATTTTGAACTATGGGACGTCTGTGTTTTCGTACAAGTTTACACATGGAGGAGGTTGCATTTTGTGTGAGCAATAGGGTCTGTTTGCCATACCCATGTCTGTTTATAATACTGGTAAAGATATCCATTCTCCCCAAGTGTCTTCCTGCAGATAAAATACAGTGTAGACTAATCTGACATCCCCTGAATGGACCGAAATGAGAATACTGGCAATCCTCCTCTGAGGAGACATTAATTGTTTTCAGGTGTTTAACCAGAGGCACTTCGGAGCGCATCTGCAGTATGTTGGCTTTAACTTGTTAGCAGTCCATTCAACTGTATGTGCTTTAGATTAGCCTTCATACTTGCCCAGGGGATTGAGACAATGGGAAATAAATACTGCTTCACGTGAAGTCTAAACAAATATGAAAAACGTAATTAAAAGCTTAGTAAGAACCACAAACACTTCCTTGTTTATGAAAGAAAATACATTGGTGGGGGAATTTAAAGAGGCCCTATCATGCATTTCGCGGTTTTCCCTTTCCTGTAGTGTGTTATTCTGTAGGTTTTTGTGCATGTAAATGTTCTGCAAAGAGTTTCTCTCAAGCCTCCATTGGACTCCTTTGTTTACTTCTGTAACATAATGACATCACTACGCTCGCACTTCTATTGGCTAGCGCTCTTTTGGCTAGCTTTTCCGACCCATTGTACGTGATAGGCTAAGGGGCGAGACATCTCTAAGCGATTGACCAATCACAACAGAGCCGGCCAGCTAACCAATCAGAGCAGACTGGGCTCTGGTTTCAGACAGAGGGTGAAAAGAGGTGCTGCAGCACAGACAGTGTGAGAAAAATAGAGAGCTTTTTGAACATTAAAGCATGGAGACATGTCCCAGTAGAGACACTACATACTGATATGAACCTGAACATCAGCAGAATAAAGGCCCCTTTAACTAATGCAACTGGCAAAGGACGCTCTGACTGAGATATAACGCCCCAAAAAAATTGATTTCATGCAGTCACTTCGTTGTGACACTCTATTAGGAAAATATTATGAACTTAGTGTACTGTTTGGTGTCTTGCCTCTCTTGTCTTTGTGTTTGTTTGGCCTCGGATAGCCTGAGTTCTCTTAGTGCTCATTATATTGGCTTGTGGTTCACATAATAACGTCTCTTAGACTATGACGCATGTGAGACTTTGTGCAAGTTAGTTCGGAGTCATCATTTTTAACTGCAAAAATAACTTCCAAGCTATTCAGAGATAAATGCACAGAAGGTACACTGAGGCCTGAAAGAGTCCATTAAGAGAGGATTTTTATTTCAAAGAGCTCCTGTGTCAGTCATTGGATTTGAACACCAAGGTTATACGAGGATTGGAGAACTCTTAACGAGCGTTTTTATCTTGTGCTTCTGCAGTGTGATCCTCTGGTTTGGTTTTATGGTCTCTTCCTCCTGATTGCAGGAACCAGCGTCCATGTTTTGGTTGTTTTGGTTGTTTTGTCAACACAATCGGATGTTTTTTTATTTAATATACAAACTTCTCTTGGAAACTACCTTAATTTAACACATGTTTAGTTTCAGTTTTAGTGAGACAAGTCTGCAAATCAAGGTTTTAATTGTTTTCTGGGAGCTTGACTTAAAAAATGTAATGTGTTACTTTTTGTTAGTAACCATTGTTTTGTATCAGCAAAATCGGCGTAATTTTTTAACGTTTACATTTTATTTAAATAATGAAACATACGTACATGACAACAATGTTAAAATAAATAATTAAATAAGAAAAAACATCAACTGACATGACACCAATTAAAGTAAATAAAGTTAATATATGGACATACACGTTATGGTAATTCATATAATAACAAAATACATAAAAAATATAATACAAAATAATATAAAAATGAAAATAAGTTACAGTATAACAATAATGGCTTTTGTCACATGGCTACTGGAATACTCTATTCTGATTGGTCAATTCAGAACACGTGACACGTTGTGGAAGACCGCTGTCAAGGATTTATTGGGGGGGATTGGCGGTGGTGGTGAAGTATAGAGTCTGTGTAACATAACACGCACGCACGGACGCACGCACACACACACACA
>NW_011357624.1:55174-56996 GCF_000735185.1 Notothenia coriiceps | reverse complement strand
CTATTTGTTGTTTGTTTATATCACGGAGTCTGTTCTTCTTCTCTGTCTTCCGGTTGTTCCGGTTGTTGCCTCTTTTGAATGATGAATACACACTACCGCCGCCTGCTGGTAAGGTTATTGCCACTCACGCATACGCAGTTCATACATGCTCGGCTCGGATTTGCGGTGTGTTCCAGTGCGTGAAGTCGGCAAATACGCAGGAGAGTCCGGCGACGCAACAGTCGGTGTCGGCGTCGGCGACTTCTCAGGTGACTGGCCGGTGTATCTGGGCCTTTAGGGACTTCATGAGATAAAATAAAGGCTAAATCTGTTTAAGGAACTTTCCAGAACATTTAAAGTTCATGTGACACCCGTGTCAAGGTTATGGGTTAAGATGATCAAAACTTTTTCTCAGGAATTGTTTTATTATTAGTTATTGTTTGATACGAAATTAAAAGTATGTGAACATAAGATATGATTACTCTCCTCCTTTTTCTTTGTTGATAAAAGGTATTTTGAAAGTGAAGGATACACACCACTAGGTGACACCTGGGACTTTCTGACTTTTGCATCAATTTAAAATGCATCTTCTGGCCCAGCAGCATGTGTTCTCTTGTCTTAGTTTGTTGCTCTTAGACACACACACACGCACACGCACACACACACACACACGCACATGCACGCGCACACACGCACGCACACGCACAAACATGCATACATTCATACACAGTAACCCATGATTATTGTATTGTTTGTTTTTATTGCTTTTTATTAATTTTACCGTGTTGTGTACTGTTTTTATACTGTTCATGCTCACTGCTTGTAGCACTTCGAGATTTGAAGTCAAATATGAAGTGCTTTATAAATGAACCCCATTATTATTATTATTATTATTATTTGCAATTTCAGAAGAATCACAGCTACTTTTTCATGAAAAAATCCTACTTTTTCAGTGCTTGAAAGTAGGATTGGGTGAATTTTCAACCCCTTTCCTTCTTTTTTTCCCCACTTGTGCTGTAAACACTCCGATTATTTTCTGTTTTCCCTTCAAGCTCTCAACTTGATACCATACAACGCTTTTAGGCTTATTCTTAAGGGGCTAGATGATTAGTCTTTTTCTAAGTCTCTTTCATCTGACAGAAGGTTGAAGGAGGAGGAGATAAATGAGCTGTTAGGAATTGTAGAGTTATTTCTCTTCGAGACCATATTTATTGCTCCTTTAAAGCAAACTTCCATAGGACACAGTGAATTAATAGATAGCCTACATTTTCTAACTTTATTTTGTATTTTGTCAAACTCACCTACGATGTTACATTTTACATTTGTTTTTAATACTCTAATGGGCACATACCACGAGGCTCAGAAACTATAGTCTGCTAAATGTTTGTGTGAAAAGATTTTTATACCTACACTTTTTGGCTCTAGAGATTCGGGTACATGTGACCCCAATCTAATAATGAAACAAGACCCGGGAAAAAAAACTGCTATAAAAACATTTTATATGATTTATATACTTTTTTTTAAATATGACATGATGATGGGTTAGCGTTAGCCTACTAAATGTTGGCCACAAAGTAAAGTATGCAGCCGCTGGACATTTTCAAAATAAAAGTTTCCGATCCGTCTTTAATGGGTATTTTCCATAGACTGTATATATAAAGGTATTGTAGCGACTCTGATAGGATGCTGAGGGTGTCACTCAAGTATCCCCCGTCTCTCTGCCAATCATAGAGCTGTACCGGGATACTGGTTGAGGGCGGGCCTGTGGTTGGGGGAGCAGACGGGGGAGGGCGGGAAGTGGTGACGTAGTATGGGTTATAAAAGTGGGTGTGTGAGAGCTTAA